>NC_089282.1:5986755-6286755 GCF_963678975.1 Dysidea avara
TACAATTTCTATATACACTCCTCACAAATTCTGAGAGTGGAAGGGAGCAATATTCTTTTAAATGAAACAAAAGTTCATTTCAAACACTACAATAACATGCAAGTAATTTTATATAACACTAAGGCGAAGAGATAGTTGACCATTTTAATCACACCATCTTTTCCATATCACCAGATTTGCTAGGTATAGGGTAGAAAGGACCAGTAATAAAAACAGTGGCACACATTGCATTTATCCATATTAAAGCTGTTTCAAATACACACATGAGCTCAATTTAATCCAGGCACTTCATCCCAAGCTATAGAATACAACCCTGTTTAAACAACAAGGTGCTAAAAAACTACAATTTCAATAAACGTAGAGTTTCATAGATTAGAACATATATACTGGATAAATGTGCTATACCTCACGTTTCACTATTAACATTTGTTATCATTCACTATCTCACTAAGGACCACCTGCAAGGCTAAAGCCATTGTAGCAGGGAGTCGGAAATGTAATACCTAAACACTACTTGGTTAAACGCCCGCACCTTGAATAGTAGCCACACTCAAGTAGTACCACAACTGACTTTGAAAATAAGGGCTTAAAAATTGTTTTTGAGCATCAAGTAGTGGTCAAGTTTGAGTAATTGCTGCATTGATTTTTTGAACTATAAGGCAATAAACACAGCAATGGTGTTTAACCAAGTATCAGGCAAGTAGAAACAGTATATGAATGCAGTAATGTTGCAATTGAGGAACATTGTTCAACTGTAAGTCTGTCGGTTATATAGACCGCCAGCTTAACTTCTAGCGCCCTGTGTTGGGTGCGCAATAAGAAGAACTATGAAGGTAAGGCCACCCAATAGGACATATTGTGTTCAAACTAGCTATGGGACAACAACAGATGATGTGTCATGAAGAACTGCGTGTGTAGTGTGTAGTGTGCATGCGGGCATACTCAGCATAGTGTGCATAAAATAGCAGTACACATGCAGCTGTGCACGTGTGTAAAGTGAGCAATCGATACAGCAGTCTACCCTGTTGATATACTGGTGTTAAATTGGGGAATCACTAAGTCAAGAGTTAACACTTCATGTGCTAACGTGCCATGGTATATCCTCCTATGTCTTTGGCATAGTGCATTGATCTCCCAAGTTAACAAGTAGAATGAAATTTAATATTTGAGTAGGGATTATAGAAATAAATGAAAACAAGCAAAAAACAATGAAACAAGGAAGGTCATACTTGCAGTGGACATTTACTTCCTACTTCAGTCATATACAAGTTACGCTTGTCTGAAGGCATCGATTAGTCAGTCAGTTAGTAGAAAATTCGGCTAAATAGAAAATTTTAAAAATTCCACAGCATTTTAAAAATTCCATTGGAAGGGTTTGGGGTCGCTCTGAAGGAAATTATAGGTTTGGTTACGCCTAACCTATTACCACCAAGCTGATATGAAGGAAATTGGTGAGGCTGGTTTTTGGATGAAATATTTGGGTAAGAAAGTCCAAACCTTGAACCTTACTATACAGTACTGTATGATATAGTAGATGCAATGTCTAATGTGAAAGTGAAACAGCAGTTTGATTTACACTGTGTGTAAATGTGTGGGTGCAAGTGAAAGTCTACATATTACTATATTAGCCTGCAATATGCTTGGGAGAGCAGAACAAATCAGTGATCGAAAGTGAAATTTGCAATAATCGAGACCTTGAAAGAACTCTTATCTTCCAAAGATCAAAGCATACTATGCATAACATTATCTAAGAGATTACTTGGATCATAACAACAGTAAAAAGAAAGTTACCTTGACAGTCTATTTCATGAGTCACTTGATATTCTATTTGAAGCCCACCCAAATAAAGGACTGGTGCTTCCATTCAACTGTAGTTCTACAATTAATAATTTGTATTTAGCGAGAATTTAATTTGACGAAATGCAACGTGGAGTCCCGCGTGGTAGCAAATTGTATACTGCGGCTGGCTTCTCATTTACAAAGATGTATGTACATTTACTTCGTTGGCCATCTAGATACACCACCTTGCTTTTTGTTTGATCTTGCACCTGTTCAATCGGTTAAAATATTAGAAACACTAATGGCGAGATTATAATTTGGCGATTTTGTAAGCGTCTGCCAATTCGCCAATTTTAATTCCATGTCAACATTTCTGCTCATACAGTATTCATTCTAGGGATATCAACTACAAATAATAAGCAAGATGGCCTGGTAAGGTGAATGCAGGGTCAAGGGGACATAGATACGTGAATTGGTTCATATCACTCAAAATAAAATACTACTTATTTCTTGAATGTTACACAAAAATTGAAAGTTTAGTAGATAATTTTTTTTCTCAAAATACCAAACAGCCTTAAATCCCAATAATTGCAGAATAATATAAAATGTTGTTGGCACTGATATAGGGAAAGGTTGTAGCCATATTTGTATAATTGCACAGTGATATGTGCCCACACACACACCCACACCCACATGTGTGTGCACACATAATGCAATAAGCTGTGATTACTATGGTCTCAGTGAAACTGGGGCACTTGTACAGCAAATATTATATCCGTCTTAAGCAGGACATGTACTCAGCATGAGGTTGCACCATGCTTCACGAATAGCAGTGTATGCATCAACAGTCCCACTTGGATAAAGTGGGACGTTAGCGTGTTGCTTTTCCCTTAACAGTCTCTCACACCATGACACTTTGGCATCAAGAATATGCAGAGTCCCACATGGAATGAACAGTAAGGCATACAGCTATAAAAGCAGATACTGTTTTTAAACATCCTAACAATAGTTTAATCATTAATGATGTCATACTCAGATCTGATGTTTGATGATAAAGGTTTCTAAAATAATTCATTGGAATATTTTGTAACCATTGGTTATAGAATCCATTATCACAAACCACACAAAATTTCAAGAAGCTACAGATTTATAACATTTTAAAATTGTCAAAATTGACACTCTGAATAAACATAACAATAATGTTGAAAAGTATAAATAACAAACTGACATTGTTTTGCATCTTTGTAAATAAACAGACTCACTGTTTAATAGAACGTTAATTATTTGTATTACTATGGGCAGTAAGCCAAACTACCAAATACAATGGTTCTCCATGCAGTCCTGGATAACGCACCAGGTTATACAGTGTGTCCTTGTATGGCTGGATGTTCACCACTTTAACAAGTTGGTTTATGGCAACAAAATCATATGTATAATCCGTAGAAATATGTCAAACACTTTTTTTTAGTTTAACACCCTACAACACTGTCAATGGCAATACCTGCATAAAAGTTTATTTACTGGGTTGCATAAGAAGTCTGAATGTCAATTCAAATATTAGCATTTTAGCAAATACAAACAGTCACACATATATACTTATACCCTAATACCTTGTTCACACTGTTCTGGATCACTTTCAACTCAGGTGAACTCAGGTTGTTGAACTCAACTTGTTTACTGCTCAACAAGTGGGCTGGGGATTGCGCACACTGAATAATGATCAGTTAGAACAAGCGCACAATGTAAATAAGCTGGTATTCATATAGACGCTTAACAAAACTGTACTGAAATTATATCGATGACATGAAGATTAAGCTGTATGATGTAATAGTAACTGTACTATAGCCAGTGGGTGCCTCTTTTGCCAATGTCAGTAGAGCGAAATGGTTACCGAAAGCATGGTGTGTCTCGCAGTACATTTTGTAGAATACCTTTAAAGTGTAGAAAATACTTCCCGCGTGAACAACAGAAGCAAATTATTTTTACCAACCTGTAATGTGTACACATTGTATCCTACATGTGCCAGCCCATCTCATCTTGTCGTGTCATGCTGGGATTGGTTCGGCTCAATTGATTCACACTGCGATTATGAGCCGTATTGTGCTTTACTCCAGTTAAAAGGTAGTGTGAATGGGGTGTTAAACAATTATAAGACAATACAACACACACCTGTAGTTTGTGAGGACAAGCGCTAGGTGATTAAACTTGATGGTGTCAAAAGAACAATGCACTACTTCAGTGTGATTGATACAAAACAGTCAAGACAAAATTGTAAACCTGGGGTATGAAGCTATATGTCACAATTTTGCCAGTTTGAACAGATCAAAGGCCTCACACAAGAGACAATTCTTGGTATATGCCGTATTCCAGGATATCAATTGATGGTTTACCTGGTCAATTATAAACAACTTTACATCTCTCAAGCACAATGAATAACGCAATAAATAACGACACATGGTAATATTACAGGCAGTCTATAGCAACATGTGATTCCAGCTAGTAGCAATAAGATAGTCCAAGATGGAATATCACTATACATGTACATTAACAATATTGTATTGCAGCAACGAAGAAGCATGGTGGTCTTTTAAAGTACGATAAGCACACAGGCAAAATCCATGACTGTTCTATCACTAAAGAAATGGGAACACCCACTGGCACAAATTTTACTCAATGACAATCAAATTATCAAATTTTCCAAGTCTCCTAAAGAAAATTTTCTTTTGCTTGTCCTCTGGGCTAAGTGTACATGAAGCCAGACTATAATTAGGGACTAAAATCTGCTCTCAAACTTTCTTATTATGGAGGTGTTTCCTAAAAGTTTAACTGACATAGCTAGTGCAAACAAACTGGTTTATGAACCAAGGCATCCATTACCACACTGAAACGATCACTGTATTATTGTTACAGAAGGCTAAAAGAATATGGTAAAATTCATTTTAATACTGAAGCAACTTGTAACATAAAAACCACAATTACAGTTTTGTAACAGTTACTTCCTTTTTAGTTTAGAATTACTCAGCTAAGTTACCTTCAAGAGTTAAATTTGCTAGCTTGTACACATATGAAGCAAATAGTAAAGATATCTCTTTACTTAGGGTAAAAGAAAACGTGTTATATACATACGTGTCAACAGTCAGTGCATAGGATAAAACGCCCCAAAAACTAAACAATAGGAAGGATTAACGATTAACGTTACAAAGGACGTTGTAATGTATTGCTCTTCCCACAGACTGACCAAAACTGAGCGTTTATGGGCATTGGCACTCACCGATGGTTGAGATGAAGGTCGAATTAAACGCATCTTCTGAAAACCTTACCAAAATGCATGTTTTACCAACACCGCTGTCTCCGATTAGCAATAACTTGAACAAGTAGTCGTAAGTTTTCGCCATTTCTTAGAACTTGCCGTCGACTGAAAGTATGAAAAACAACACAAAATAAAACAAGTACGGCGATAGCACAATGCAACATACATGATAAAAAGGTCAACTAAAACCGCTCAACACAACGAACTGTCACTCGAACACGACTTCTTAAACTTCCGATATAAGGTCGCGAGTCAATCAGTAGCCATTTCTTTACAGTCACGTGACTGGGTAGTTAGGTGTGGCATTCCAGTTAATGCCACACTTAGAGCTACCGGGTAGCTCTAAGTGTACCCATTTGTCATGTTTGCTGTGTATGTTGCCAGGTCGCCGTTTGTGTTGTGTGGGAAAACCTTCCTTTCCTGCTAACAAAATCGTGAGTTTCAACCCCACTCTCGAAAACCTTAAACTTTCTGGCGCCTAAAAGTTCGGGCGCAGGCGCTAAAAAAGAATAATCCAATTAAACGAATTAATCCTGAAAGTAGTGGTTTGGAGCTTTTAGGGTCTCCTGTGTGGGGACCACCTACTTTTTTTTGATTCTTTTTTGTCTAGTAAACTTGAAAAAACTGCATCTATTCAGGAGAAGCTTGCAGAACTTGGAGATCCTCAAATTGAATTGAATTTGCTTAGGAGCTGTCTCAGTGTTTGTAAGATCACTCACATATTGCACTGTGTCCCTTCTTCATCATTACGCTGCTTTCCATCTGTGTTTGACTCTAACCTACGCAACTATCTTAGTAGAATTTTGTGCTGTAGCATCTCTGATAATGCTTGGTCTCAAGCTACTTTGCCATTCCGGTTAGGAGGCTTGGGTTTGCGTGAGTCCCAACGCTCTTCACATCCAGCCTTTTTGGGTTCCTGTAACTCAGCCCGGATTTTGGTGTCCCGTTTAACACCAAATTTTGATGTGACTTCCTTTTTTCCAGGTGAAAATTGTGCTATCTCCTATTTCCAAAGTCTATCCATCTTGCCTTCTAACCTATCTTCCCAAAATGACTTACAGGCTTCCCTTGATGATCAATTATTTGCAAGCATTTTCAACACCTCCATAATCCGTGACCAGGCTCGTTTACGTGCTGTTGCTCACTCCTCTGGTGTCAGCAGTGGCTGGCTGAAGGCCATCCCTCAACCAACATTGGGTTTGGCCTTTTCTCCACATGAGTTTGTTATCGCTGTCCGTTTATGGTTGAGTGTTCCTCTTTTCCCATTGTTACCACTTTGTACATGTTTGTCTGTCATAGATCAGTTTGGTGACCATCTTCTTGGTTGCTCTCATGGCCCACTACGTATCCAACGCCACTGATGATGCTCTTGTTTCTATAGTACATCATGCTCTACTGTAAGATCACCCTGGTGTTCTCCGTGAGCAAAGCATTGCCTCTGATCAATCTCGTCCTGGGGACATTTACCATCCTGATTTTACTCTAGGCCGTCCTGCTTACTTTGACCTCTCTGTCAGGTGCACAACTCAGCCTTCCTTTATTTCCGCTGCTGCATCTAAGGCTGGGGTAGCTGCTGCTGCCGGTGAGGAGGCTAATGATGACCATTATTTGGAAACTGTTAACAACCATGGTGGTGATTTTTTTCCCCTGGTTTGCGAGTCGTTTGGTGTTTGGACACCCTTTGCTTTATCAACCTTATCCACGATTGCCGACCGTACCACTGTTAAAAGTGGTATTCCCAGACATTTAGCAAGGAAACAATTGCTTCAGTGCTTGTCAGTTGCGATATAATGCCAAAATGATCCTGAGGCATTATGGCTTATGCCCAGAAGATGGCATAGACTTGTTGAACTAAGTTATTAATTAAGGTTGTTTTGTAATTAAGGTAGCTAGTTTTGTAGTTAAAGTACTTAGTTTGGTAGTTAAGCTAGTTAGAATTTTGTATAGCATATTATTTTACCCCCTCCCCCATCCATTCGAAGACCTCCGAGTTAGATCTGCGATCATACTCACGGATTAACTACACACACTGCATAGCTATGGCGGCGCCCGCCTCCCCGGAGTGACGGGCGCCGCCAGACTATTCTGTAGCCACACCCGCATAATCTCCAATCGATAAGCCCCAGCGCTGAAATAGTGGTCTGGCTGCGCAAGACTAGGGCTACCCTATTTTTATAATATGACATACATCTTAAGATGTAATCCTAAGGCTGCAGCACATGTTGCTGTCAGACCTTCAGTGCTGGTCACTGTAAAGTGTTAGTAATAATAATAATAATAAAAATAATCAGATACTGGGCAGTCAGCTCAGCTGGTTTGCCCAGGGGGTGAAAATCCCCAAAAGGTATAATCACATGCATACATTCTATTAAACTAATAATTACAATAATTAAGAAAGTAAGTCGTCTATGTTTCTTGATTCAATCACATTAATTGGTAAATTGTTCCAATCTTTAATTGTTCTAGGATAGAAACTGTATACTTATAAGTGTTAAGGGTGGCTTGTGGCAGGATAAAGTGATTCAGGTGGTGTTGCCTTGTATGAAATTGGGTACGTTGGTAATGTGCGGGAATAGAGATAGGTTGTGAGTTGTTAATTATTTTGTAGAACAACATTAGCCTTGATGATTGACGATGTTGTTGGTATGTTAAGAGTGGATAATAATGATGTAGCTAACACTGATAGTTCTAGAGTATTCAGATAAAATCCATCGTGCAGTTCTTCTTTGTACTTTCTCTAACTTGTATGTGTCAATATTATAATATGGATCCCAGACTGGGGCGGCATACTCCATGATGGGTCTAACTAATGTCAAGTATGTTGTCTTTAGTATCAGGTGGACAGTTGTAAAGATTTCGTTTTATAAAATTCAATACTTTGGTTGATTTATTACTTATCATTTCATCAGTTGTATATGAGAGGACCATGACATATTATTATCAATTCCTACACCAAGGTATGTATGGAGTTTCTTAATATCAAGATTGTGACCTGATAGTGTGTAAGCATGTTGTAGAGGAGTCAAGGAACGAGTACACCGTAGCACAGCACATTTAGTATCAACATTTATTTTCATTTGCCATAACTTAGTCCATTCATATAATTTTTGTAAGTCTTCTTGTAGTTGTTCTGCATCTTGTGGTGTTGTAATACGTTTATAAATAACACAATCATCAGCAAATAGCCGAACCGAGGATGTATGTTTTCATTGATGTCATTGATATAAACAAGGAACATAAGAGGGCCTAGAACTGTACCCTGTGGTACCCCAGACTTAATTGGTGTTGCATTGGATGCTTCACCGTAATTATTACTCTTTGCTGTCTTTTAGTCAGCCAGGATGAGATCCACTGAAGAAGAGGTCCTCGTACACCGTAAAATTTCAACTTGTTAAGCAGCCTTCTGTGTGGGACTGTAGAGTAATCCAGCTGTGGTGTATTGGATAGATCCTCAGTTGTAAATACAGACTGAAACTGATTATTCAGAAGACACGCCTTTTGTTTTGCATTAGTACAGATTGTTTCTCCATCCTTAAGTGGTGCAATGCCAGTGTTATCTTTTAGTCTTGATATATGACCAAAATCTTTTTTTTACTTTTAGATGAATCATTGAATAAGTTAGTGCAGTAGTTATGATGTGCAGTTTCTAGTAGAGAGTTGACTTCTTTTCTAGCTTGTTTGTAATTACACCAGTCAGTGTGGCTACCTGTTCGCTTAGCTTTGTCGTATAGATGCTTTCTTAGTTTCATTTTGTGTTTGATGGCTGGATTAATCCGAGGTAGCTTGTCACAAGATCTTGCAAGTTTAGATGGAATGTGCTTAGAAATGGCCTTTTCAATTGCATGTTTTAAGAGCTGCCAGTTGTCCTCTACTGAGTTCTGTAATGGGTCTGAAGCACTGAAATGCTCTTGAAATTCTTGAAGTTCATTTTTTAAACTAGATATATCGCCTTTATGATAGAAATACACTAGGCAAGCTTTTTTGTTGGTTGAGGGACGTCGCTGCATGTCCTCCAGTCTTATGATGACATTCTAACTTTAAAATGGTTTGGGTTTGCCCTACCTACACTGAAGTTGCTGTTATCTGATAAATAGTTCAGTAGCTAGTACAAGCTGTCAAGATGCCTGCATGAATAGCTAGTTCACTATATTCAGTCTTTTATTCAGTTCTGCCAGTGATCAAAACAAGGGAAATATTATTTTAAAGAGGCAATTTTCAGAGTAAATGTAATATTATTATTTAGTTACCTTAAATCCCTTATTTAAACTTGCCGAATTGCTGAATGATGCACATTCACATGGCTATACACCCATTGAAGAAGCTGTTTCTCCCATAATTCCTATGTGTATGTGAAATGAATGGAAGCTTGAGAGAAGTCTCCTGTGTACAAAGCTGAATTGACCAGTGTATATCGCTTTCTAAATAAATCTTGTTTAGCTACAATGACAGCAGGCTTGTTGTAATTACTTACCAGATTTAATCATTACAATTACAATTACCCAAAATTTGGTAATGATTAGTAATTAATTACCTGTTTAATTACAATTTCTAACAGTAATTACTTGAAAAAATGGTAATGATTAGTAATTAATTACAATTACCATTACAATTACAACAAGCCTGAATGACAGTGATGATCATGTAGTTTACAAAGTTGCTGCTTTCCATGAGATAGAGTGGAAATCATGTTCTAGAAGAAGCAGAGCAAGAAAAGTTGTGTTCTTAGATAGCAAACCTGCCTGTCAACTGGAAACAAACTGATGATATGATCAATAGACCTAACTTAGTCTTAACTTTAAACCTCCAAAGGGTGCTTCTTTCAATTCCCCTTTGATGGCTCCAAGGTTACATCACACAAGTGCTACCTCCATTTATAGGTGCAGCCGGCCAGTCTCCGGCATCCCAGCAATCTTTCCTGCTCCTGAGAGGCTGTTTTGTGGTCAGGTGAAAAAACCTATCTAAAATCATAGGCGATTCTAAGGGGGGGGGGGGGGGGGGGGGCATGTCCCCCCTTCCACTGAAAAATATTTTATAAAAATCTTGGGGAAAAGTTGCAGTATAGATTGGCTTTGTCATTTTTAGCATTTTTCATGTTTTTAGCATAAATTTAAGGCTGTTTTCAAGCCTTCAAATTACAAAAATCCTGCAGCTTCTGGGGATGCAACCCCCAGACCCCCCTGAAATTCTCCTTTATATTACAACCATAACCATGCTGTTCCCTACTTGGCCCCCCTGAAGGTCAGGTCTAGAATTGCCACTGTCCAAAACAGTACGAAAATCTACAAGGATTACTTTGACCACCAGATATTCTTAAAGGTCATGAATTGCTCCATCTTTGTTGAAAAATCCATATGCATAGCTGCTGGGGCAGGTAAGTTAATTAGAATATTAAAATACCTTTTCCTTGCACCCATATGGGTGATTTTCCGAAATTCAGCCACTATGAACAAGTATCTGAGCTCCTTAATATACCTGCAATTATTAATCTTTGACCACCAGTAGCAGTGACATGCCCTAATATGTTTGCAGAAAGTCTGATGAAAAACATAAAATCAATGTCAACTTATACATTTTGGTTTAATGGTATAGCTAGTTGCATGCTGTCAATATTTCAACCACTCACTGCTAAATCATCTTGTGGTCAGTTTCTCATATATATGATGACATTTTGGGAAAGAAGGGTCCAACTTCCTTGCCTGCATAATTATACCTAATAAAAATACAGGAACATTAAAGTTGCAAAAATTTTCATTTATACTATAGTTATATAGCTGTGAATGATGCATTTAAGAACTGTTAACATTGCATTGAAATGGTGCAGTGAAAGAACTGTGGATGCTCACTGATTTCATCTGCAAAAATGACATGTATGTAACAGTAGTGTAAATGGCCACCTACGCACCAACATATGTACACGGTATACTGCAACATCAGGTTGACATAAAAAATAATTGCTTTCCAGTCTGTTACGGAGAATCATAATTTAGATGGCCTTTCATTAGTCAAATAACTTAACTTCAAGAAGAGTTTACATCATGCAGTTAGCCTCATTACCAATTTGTGTGTATACAAGGTGCATGGGACATGACTGAATACACGTGAAACACCTTAATATAGCAAGAATATAATCACCTGCTGTGTTGTCTCTTTTTGATCATTGCTAGTTTGTTGGGGTGAGGATGTGGAATTCCCAACCGCTGCTGGCTTACATGCATATGGCGAGGTCATGCTACAATTCAGTAACGTATATATGTGCAAATAATAGTATGGAAAACTAGAAGTGGTGGCAAAAAGGGGGTGACATAGTCAGGTCGGATTATTAACAGTCCTCAGATGCAGATTTCTCACATAAGTTTGTCTATTTAGCTACTTTCTTTGTTATGAACAGTTTCTGTACACCATAGTTTACCAATTATCGAACACCAGTAACTGCGTGTTACATTATATTATAAGTACTCTCTTGATTATCTAATCCCCTTGGGACCAAGACATGTTCAAATAATTAAAAAGTTTGAATAACCAAAGCCCATTAATTCATATACAGAGCCCTGTTCAATACTCTAATAAAATATACATCTTAGACAGAATAGTCTAATAGAGCAGTCATTTCTACTGTTTGGATAACCAAGTGTTCGGATAATAGAGGTTCAGATAGTCGAGGAAACACTGTAGCTATATTGCTGTGCCTGTGATACTAACATGCATCCATGGCAGTCTCACACATGTAAAGCACATTATACAAGTAATGACACTTCCTTGTTCATTACACACCATGTACAGTCTCATGGAGACACTTCACTATAGGGAAAACAATGAACAGCTGGCCAGCACTGTGACGGCAATTCCATTAGTGGTGTTTTATTGTCTGTGGCCATAAATATCAACTTGCACTGCTCACACATGAACTCTAAAGGATGCAAAGTTCATTTAGAATAATTGGAGTTCTCCGTATATATAAACACCTTACACAAATACGCAGAATAAATTGTACCTGTGCCAAAAACAGCCCAGCTGTAAAAAAGGCGAGGCCAAGAACGCACAAGTACATGTTCATGGAACAACTACAACCAAAAGACGTGATATCAAAATCTGGCCAAGAAAGCATTTACAGTATAGGAACTTTTGTGCACTCATTTTCTATATGCTTCACATTATCACATCCAGCTAGCTGTAAATGTGTGTTTGCAATATAAACAATACTACTGAGACGATAAAAGATGATTACACTGCATTGTTACCAAAATTAATTTAACTAAAAATTTACAATTGGTTTCTACTTGGCCATCTTTTTGCACTGTATATTAAAATAAAAAGATGGCCCAATTGTAAATTTTTAGTTAAATTAATTTTGGTAACAATGCAGTGTAATCATCTTTTATCGTCTCAGTAGTATTGTTTATATTGCAAGCACACATGTACAGCTAGCTGGATGTTATAATGTGAAGCATATAGAAAATGAATGGACAAAAGTGCCTATCTGTAAATGCTTTCTTGGCCAGATTTTGATATCACGTCTTTTGGTTGTAGTTGTTCCATGAACATGTACTTGTGCGTTCTTGGCCTCGCCTTTTTTTACAGCTGAGCTGTTCTTGGCACAGGATATCACTACTTTTTGTTGAATGGAGAACATACAGTTACTGAAGATTGGCTATTATATTACATAGGAGACACTGCATGCATGTATAATAACAGCTTCAGTATCAGATTAGCTAGCTAAATCAGTAGCAAAAACTTCAAGTTCAGGTTTAGAAGCGCTACTAAAAGTGACTTGCTAAGAGAAAACTCGTTCAAACTTCCCTCAAGGACTCACGTGATATTTTGCGTGATGTTTCACGTGAAAATAAGAACCGGGGATAGTGACAAAGTCGAGGCTACCATCTAAATGGTTCTTCCTGAAGCGGTGGGTTGGTGATATAACTAGTCTCTGTGCGTAACAAGTGGAGGCGAATCGGCTGCGAGTTGTTACTGAATGTATGCCTCGGAATGGCCAAGAAGGCGCTGAATGCATCACACTATTCTCCCAGCGAATTGCCGAGTAAGTTCGTGTATAAGTCATTGTAAACGGATACATAACTACCGTCGTAATTTTAGACAGGAATCCCCCACGCCATAGTTAGTCTCGCGTAGCCAGACCCTTTTCTTTCTTTTGTGTGGGGGCGGGAAAGAAAAGGGTCTGGTGAACATATCGTCGTTGGGCTATCCCGAGATTGTGGAGATTCTACTGCGCAGCTTCCGGCAGTGTTGCCAGATGATTTGCTCCAAATGTTCATGTGAAAAAATAAATTTGTTCATAAAAAGTTCATAAATCCATAGTCACTTTCTGAAAACTAGCCTACACATTATAAATAGGTGGATCTCTGGGTTAGTAGGGCCATAGATATACAGACAAAGTACCCGGGATTGGAATCATCCGGTTTTTCGTGCCGGATCATTGTTACCGGAAGTAACAATACCTTCGAATTTATAACACAGAAGACTACTTCTACTCTTGTGAGTACTTCCTAAAACATTAATACTTAGTTGCCGTGCGCTATAAGTCTGGTTCCCTGGATAATGGTGGCTACGCATCGAGGGACACACCTACAAACCAGGCCCTACCGCTAATTAACCACCCCCTTTCGCGAGGAAGGCTTACCAACGACTAAACAAACACTTTCACATATTGACATTTTACAGAAACGTATTGTGAATGGCGTATTTCACTATCCCGCCTTTTTTGAAGGGGGTAACAATGATCCGGCGAACGCGTTTGTATTGAAGTTATTGGCTCACGTGAGATGATTCCAATCCCGGGTACTTGTCTGTATATCTATGGTAGGGCACTGAAGAGCAAAAAAAAAAAAAAAAAAAAAAGGTTACCACCTAAAATTGCCAAAAGTTCATAAAAAGTTCACAGATTACTCCAGGTTCATAAAAAAGTTCATAGATTATTTCAGGTTCACAAACCAGCCAAAAGTTGATAAAAAGTTCATAGATTATTTCAGGTTCACAAACAAGACAAAAAGTTCATAAATCTATGAACTTTATTAACAACATGGCAACACTGGCTTCCGGATTGTTGTTTGGTGCAAATGACGTGGTCTGCTGCATTTGCGTCCTGTTACCATAGATATGTCAGTAGTAGCTATGGTAACAGGATGCAAATATTAGCAAATCACATCATTCGTGCCAATCAACAATCTGGAAGCAAGCTGCACAGTAGAATCCCCACAATCTCGGGATAGCCCAATGACGGTGCTATGCTATGTTAGGGTCCGCAACGCGAAAAATCGATATCCTCCAATCAACTACCTGACTATTGTCATGTGTTAGTCTAAGTGTAACTTGAATAACACCAGCGTGGCAGCCAAGTTTGCCACTTTCTTCTGGTAGAAAACGATACAAATGTCTTAAAATCACGTGATTTTTCGTTGCAGCAGTTTGTGGGGTTCTTCGTATGCCACGATATTCACTCTCAACATTGTTCAAGTAGTCTACCATCAACTCAAAGTATTAGTGGTTTGATTATATTGGTCAGTTTCCGGTGGCAGCACGATATGTGCAGCTTTTTTGCGACAGACAAAATGTTTCTTGCTCTGGAGCACAGGACAAGCAGAGCAGCAACTGCGCCGTGGGTCAGCAATGACCAGTACTAGGTCATGCAGAGTATGGTTATAATTGAAGCTTGTTAGCCATCTGGCTGAGCCATCTATATGCTGAAATTCGGCCAAAACGACGCGATTTTTGCAAACAAATACCAGAATGGTTGATACAACAGTGAGACAGTCTTCAACAGCAAGGATACGAAGCTTATAAACACCTAACAATACGGCCATCTCGCCCAGTAGACACATAAATCAATCTAATGCAAGGAGTAAGCACTCACGTGATCGAAATTCAAATCGCCGAAATACCCATGAAATCGCTTTCATTTCTGAATAGGAACCATGCAGTGTACTCCTTTCGTAAATATTTGTGTTAATTGTTCACTCGGGCGTGGTCTGGGCCAGTGCAGGTATATTTTATGCTGTGATGGCATAATAGGGAGAGTCTCAGACTGCTGCGCTAATCAAGATGCTGAACCTAATGCACACAAACTGATTGCCACTTGATTCCAAGTGATTTTAAGGTCATTGGAATAGATTATGGTTGTATTTTCCGCGATTTGAATTTCGATTACGTGAGTGCTTATTTCATGCAATGGATTACTCTATGCGTTTACTGGACGAGATAGCCGTATTGTTAGGTGTTTATAAGCTTCACATCCTTGCTGTTGAAGACTATCTCACTGATGTATCAACCATTCTGGTATTTGTTTGCAAAAATCGCGTCGTTTTGGCCGAATTTCAGCATATAGATGGCTCAGCCAGATGGCTAACAAGCTTCAATTATAACCATACTCTGCATGCAGGTACTTTACCTAGTACTGGTCATTGCTGACCCACGGCGCAGTTGCTGCTCTGCTTGTCCTGTGCTCCAGAGCAAGAAACATTTTATCTGTCACCAAAAAGCTGCACATATCGTGCTGCCACCGGAAACTGACCAATATAATCAAACCACCAATACTTTGAGTTGATGATAGACCACTTGAACAATGTTGAGAGTGAATATCGTGGCATACGAAGAACCCTACGAACTGCTGCAACGAAAAATCACGGGATTTTAAAACATTTGTATCGTTTTCTACCAGAAGAAAGTAACAAACTTGGCTGCCATGCTGGTGTTATTCAAGTTACACTTAGCCTAACACATGACAATAGTTAGGTAGTTGATTGGAGGATATCAATTTTTCGCGTTGCGGACCCTAGGTATGTTCACCAGACCCTTTTCTTTCCCCACCCCCACACACAAAAGAAAGAAAAGGGCCTGGCTATGCGAGACTATGCCATAGTAGCTTCCTGGGATTATATATCTATGCTTTTGTAGGCCAGATCCTTGCAGCTGGCTTGTTCTAGCAGCTGTGTGGGTCAGACCGCGAACAAGTTGAGCTGAACCAGTGAGAAAACAGCTAAAAATGAAAGAAGATTTTTTCTCAAGATTTCAACCAACCAGATGGTTGGTGATGACAACGAAGTTGTCAAGAGCAGACAAATGCTTCCATCAACAGTTCAAGAAAGACTATAAACTTTCATGGCTTCCTCTAATGTATGGTGAAATCTTTGGCTATAAATAATGTGTCAGGAATTTGAATGATTAGCAAGTAAGTCAATACTACAAAACTAATAAGTTAATATTTTTGAGGGCTCAGCTCAATGCGTACCATAATTACTATGCATCAATCAATTGATGTGATGATAATATGTGCAGATCTGAGACAACCATGGACCCTACTATATAGTAACTGGGCAGATATATGTAAGAGTTATACCATGGCTGCAAGGAATTTTGCTGATATATACACCCAAAGCCCGAGGGCTGCGGGTGTATATGTCAGCGAAATCCCAAGCAGCCATGGTACAAGTGATATATATATCACTTGGGGCGCACTCACCTAATAGATGAAAGAACTAATGAGAACTCATCCCATTTGTTTTATACAGTAGCATCTGAAGATCGATTGTGGTTTTAATAGCGTGGGCTAATAGCCATCAAAACGTTGTCCATACGTTAAAACGTCATTAATACGTTACTATGCTTCAACACGCAATGTTAGAAAACTTGCGATTGTGGGATGGAGTTTATATTGTTATCATTTTTGTACTAAGTTAAGCCAACTAACTTCGCTATTGGGACAGTAAGTAAGTTATTATATTAAGTTAAGTACTTAGAACTGTAAGTTACTAACCTATTTCAATGTAGCAGTAGTAGCTTTGCTGTTCCGTGGTCTGTTGAAAGGCTTTGTGGGTAGAAATGTACGCATCCACAATCGCCCAAACAATTATTTTGTGCCTTCATTATCCTTTAGTAACAACCAACTACTCTATCTTAGCCTATGTACTAAGCTTAGCAACCTCTACAAAACCAAGTCCCACAATACAAAGCTCTATGTCGCTCAATATAACGAGTCAAAGCGCATCGATTCTTTGAACTGGCTGGGTATCAAAGTCATTGGCAAACCGCTTTCCCATGATATTGCCCGGGCAATATGCGAGTTAAACACCGAGCGGCGCCTTTGAACGCCCACGCTAAAGTGGTATATAGAGTTATGTATACTGTGATATAATTGTTGAGTGTTGTAGTTTCCCAATGGTCAAAGCTAAATTAACCATTTTAGATAGCTTTTTGTGATGTTGAAGGTGTCAGGCAAACTCCAGTTAGGGGCAGGCAATAAAAGATCATTTTTCAAAACAGGAAAGGAACATGCTTAGGCCCGCAAGGTACAGGCTTAATCTACTTACCCCAGTAGATGCACCATATTATATATAATGCACATATCAATGTATTGCCCTACTAATCCCCCCCCCCTCCCCCTCGGGCATATATAGGGCTATAGTGGGCACAACCGAATGTTAAATGCCCCATGGTAGGACAAACCTATTGTGTCAAATCCCTACCATTGGCTCCAGTTGCAATGTGGGGGATTTGACATAGCATAGAAAAAATATTTGGGTGCATAATGAATGATTGTCAAATGCCCCATAGTGGAAGCAGCAGTTTTATGTCAATTCGCCTTGTAAAGTCCCACTTACATCCAAGGGGGGTGGTAGGGTAACACATTGGTAGGTGCATAATGAGTTTGCATCATAAACCTTGTGTTGAAATTTAGTCTGTCTTGCTTTTTTCATGCTTATAGTAGCTACATATTGAATTTATTTGGTTAATAATCAATACATTAATATTGAAAGGGACACGCCCCCAAAAGTACGTAAAATGCGTAAAATGGTGTAAAAACACAGTGATTTTTGTGCATTTTCGAAGCACCCACAACATTACGTAGTGATACCAACAAAAACGGTCTGCTAATTATGCACATACCTCTAAGGAATACTCCACCTTATTTTCAAGACCGTAGCTGCAGCGGATACGTGGGCCCAGCACTGTTTCTGAACCCGGTTCGTCATTTTGCCCAATGCGTAATGTATTGTGGGATTCACCCGTTACCAAAACTATGGGAATTCACCTTAAACAAATTAATCTAAACAAAAAAAAATGGCCTGGAGCATTGTGTACATGAATAATACTTCAGTAATTCAAGGGAATTGTACGAAGAGTTGTTACCCTCGAGCGGGCCATTCAGTTTAAAGACAAAAGTTAAGGAAAGCCGCTTCGAGAAAGTGCCGCGTGAGTAAATTAGTTTAGAATAGCTTTGTTCAGGACTATATAAACAGACACCATGTTCCTAAGCCAACGTTTAGTGGGTTTCTTGTACGTTTTTGAACTTACCATGTCGGTAGATATGCGGAATTCCACTAAAATCAGTATATTTTATTAGGTTCGCAATCCCAATGGCTAATTTCAATATGGTGTTCTACTTTTATGTATCAACTATCCAATCACTGTTACCATTATGCTATAACCATTAGTCCCTCCTAGTTTATATGTCTCCTAGCAACAAAAATTGTTATGTCAACAATGTAGGTGAGAACTACAAAAGAAGTTAAGTAATATACTCCAAAATTGGTCATCAACTGCTGCGTATGCTGAATACATCTTGGGAATGACTATGTTGGATGCTCACTTTAACAATAATCATAATAGTGGAAGTAAGTGTTTGTTGACATGTTAGTCTGACTATATGATTACATGTTTTTAGTTAGCTGTGCCTTACCATACTGTATCCCTTTCTGTATATGCAGGGTAGATACTGATGTTGTGACTGTTGGCGGGTGAGTTTATGGTCAATGGACAAATCACGTAAATGGTGAAGAAAAAATAATATGTGGTACCAAGACCCCACTACTATATTATGAACTCTTGGTGGTACTTCATAGCCAAACACTAGTGTATCTGGCTTCTTGTGCTATTGTAGTCATTTAAAAAAAAAAACAATTTTATGGGATCATCATAATGTAATTGTTTACTATTACAATATATCATGCTATCATTAAAGAGTTTCTATAATTGTGGGTGGTTGCATGTAGGGTCTACGAAGTGCTGTGACTGCCGGAAAGGTGAAGGGCTGAGGCGGGATTAGAGACATGCACGGGTAATGTAGCAGTAAATTACTTCAACTGTATCACTACAGCGGGTATGAAACAACTGGCTATAGCTATGTACGGCCCTGCTGGAGTCCGGCACACTGACGAGTCAGTGGAGGCATACCGTGGCAAAATTAAAACAAACTGATCAGTGACTGCTCACAATTAAACCAAGAGTTGACAGCAAAGTGTCTATCAAATCAGCCTGCTCGCTATGGCTAATGACCTTGCCCACTTCCACACTGTTTGGGTTTAGGAATTGAGGCGGGCGCCTCACACCTTGATGTCATGGCGGCAAGTTTGAATCTTCAAAGAGCACAAAAGCGATCTCATAAACTAACAAAACAACTTTTAGATACATTGTGTAAAAGCCCCTGATAGCCGCAGCCTTTTTGCAATACAACTTCATGGTTGAAAGAAAATCGCTTCAATGGGATGCAATGACGAAGAAAATGAAAAAAAGAACGATGCAAGCATTTTCAACACCTCCACAATCCGTGACCAGGCTCGTTTACGTGCTGTTGCTCACTCCTCTGGTGTCAGCAGTGGCTGGCTGAAGGCCATCCCTCAACCAACATTGGGTTTGGCCTTTTCTCCACATGAGTTATCGCTGTCCATTTATGGTTGGGTGTTCCTCTTTTCCCATTGTTACCACTTTGTACATGTTTGTCTGTCATAGATCAGTTTGGCGACCATCTTCTTGGTTGCTCTCATGGCCCACTACATATCCAACGCCATGATGTTCTTGTTTCTATAGTACATCATGCTCTACTGCAAGATCACCCTGGTGTTCTCCGTGAGCAAAACATTGCCTCTGATCAATCTCGTCCTGGGGACATTTACCATCCTGATTTTACTCTAGGCCGTCCTGCTTACTTTGACCTCTCTGTCAGGTGCACAACTCAGCCTTCCTTTATTTCCGCTGCTGCATCTAAGGCTGGGGTAGCTGTTGCTGCCGGTGAGGAGGCTAAGGATGACCATTATTTGGAAACTGTTAACAACCATGGTGGTGAATTTTTTCCCCTGGTTTGCGAGTCGTTTGGTGTTTGGACACCCTTTGCTTTATCAACCTTATCCACGATTGCTGACTGTACCACTGTTAAAAGTGGTATTCCCAGACAGTTAGCAAGGAAACAATTGCTTCAGCGCTTGTCAGTTACTCTCTGGCGATATAATGCCAAAATGATCCTGAGGCATTATGGCTTATGCCCAGAAGATGGCATAGACTTGTTGAACTAAGCTATTAATTAAGGTTGTTTTGTAGTTAAGGTAGCTAGTTTTGTAGTTAAAGTACTTAGTTTGGTAGTTAAGCTAGTTAGAATTTTGTATAGCATGTATTTTAATGTTATTACCCCCATGCACATTTGAATAAATAATTTAATTAACGCATGGTAAATGGGTGGGCGATGGAACAAACTATTCCAACAATTCGCCTGACTTTTCATGTGGTAGTTACTCATTACACAAAGGTTACATGCCCCTGGTTTCGAGGTGGAATCTTTTCAGAGTAGATTTCGCCATGCGGATTTTAAAAGATTGTGTAATCAATCCCTCATGTAAATGACTCATCATCATCATCATCATCATCACAGTAGTGGTCGCGTGTTTATTATTATTATTATTGTGGGTGCACGCTTTGTGCTTCTTGGCCTCGCGACTCACTACCGTGAGTCTTGATCATCACAGTAGTGGTCGCGTGTTTATTATTATTGTGGGCGCGCGCTTTGTGCTTCTTGGCTTCGCGACTCACTACCGTGAGTCTTGATATTTCTGAATTCATTACATTATTAACTTTAATGATTTAATTCATTACACTAACTTTAATGATTTGATTTGATATCAGTGCTTGAATTGTAAATTTATATGAGGGTATACTACAAGGGCAGATACAGGATTTTGCTAAGGGAAGGAGGGGCACACAGGTACTGGAAATCATTCCACTCTGCGAAATACGAAGCATGAGCTTTCTAGGGGCCTGGGGACATCAGTGCTCCCCCAGGAAATTTTGAAAAATTAACATTCTGAGATGGAATTTGGTGGCAATATTGACTGAAATTTGTTGATAGTTCAACACTGGAAGTATGAATGCTAATACTATAGCTACTGAGCTAAAAAGCCAAATTATAGCTATAGTGTAAAGACCTAGGCTTCTTCTTCACTGCTTTAATTTGCTGCCTTTCATCATCATCAGCTGATTCATCACCAATTACTTCCTTGGTAGACACATGCAGTCTGCAGTAGTGGGGGGTAGATTTTGGCTAATGTACATTACATGCAAAATTAACTAGCACTTGTTTAATTCTAATTAATGCACCTCACGAAAGGAATTATTTAGGATTGTGGGATTAGCTTCCTTGGGGCTCGAGAATCACGTTACACCAAGTAAGAATGTATTACTATGTAGTAACTAATGTTTCATGGATGTTCTTTGCTGAGGGGTACTATATAGCTACACTGTAGCTACCTTATACTTAGCTAGGCTATCAAGGTATACTAATTTACAAAAATTGTTATCAAGGTATACTTCGTATACCCCCGTATACCCTCAATTCGAGCACTGTTTGATATATTTGTTAATGGCTTCATGTATAATTGGTTAATTATATTAACATAAAATAAATAGATTATATGGAATGTATAAATGCAATTAACAACAAACCCTATAAGAAACTCTGCATTATTCTAGCAGGCCATATTTGGGAGGGGGGGTTGGTAGGTTCCTTCCCTCTTTCAAAAAGGTACAGTGCACCACACTCAATAGAAATATCAATATATCCTAATAGAGTATAGTCAAATATCACAGTATCCTATTTTTATCTAAAACTTATAATTAGTATTATTTGATCTTTATCTAAATAGTATTTTTGAGAAAAAAGGCAGCCAAATACTTGTCAATTAGAGTTAAAGGTATTAATTAAGAAAACAGCAAGTCTAAATGTAGCTGAACATCAGTCAGTGCAAAATTCTCCAATCTTTAATGTGTGTTAATTATACTAAGTGGCATTTACATTCTTTCTTGGCCACACCACATATCAGATCTTTTAGTTGCAGCTATTACAGCTACTTGTAGTTTCTTGCATTTGACACACCCTTTTTACAGCGAAGATGTTTTTGCATGTGTATACCCTAAGTCCATAACCTTATTATTAATAGGGTTCACCATGCATGTCCTCACTGATTGGGTTAGACATAGTTAATGCACATGCAGCATGGAGAGCTAGTTAATTTGTCACATATTACAATACCATGTCCATGAAATTTATTGAATTGACCAAATGAAGTACCGGCCTTTACCTCTTAAGGATTTTTTCACAATTGTAGCATAGCTACCAGTGGAAATTCTAGACATGACCTACAGTGGGGGCCAAGTAGGGAACAGCACGACTATAATTGTTGTATATGGCTGTAATATAAAGTAGAATTTTAGGGGGGGGTCTGCATGGGGATTGCACCCCAGAAGCTGCAGGATTTTTGCAATTTGAAGGCTTGAAAACAGCCTGGAAAATGCTAAAAATAACAATGCCAATTTATACTGCAACTTTTCCCCAAGATTTAAAAAAGTTATTTTTCAGCAGGGGGGACCATGCATGGCCCCCCCTTAGAATCGCCTATGATAGCTACATCTCACACCATCCACATTGAATGAGTTAAGCAACTTGGTCTATTTAGGCAGATTTGAATCTGTTGACAATACCTAGCTGTGGGCTAATAGCTAGAATCAAGACACACGGTAGTGTGTCGTGTGGCCCAAGAAGCCGGTGCGCAACACTCGTGAGTGTGTTGACAGGAAGAACGAAAACACAATGTTTGCACCTTCGTAGCTCTGTGTTTCCTTGATGAAACAAGACGATTTTTGCTGTGGACACGCCCTCCAACTTCAGCACTCCGCATTCCAAATTTGAGCGAAATCGCTTCAAGCGTTCCCGAGATATTTGACTTCAATGAACCCTATAATAAGGTTATGGACCTATTAATAGGGTGCAGCTAAACCTATTAATAGGGTTTATAACCTTATTAATAGGGTTCATTAGGTTTAACTTCTAGCTAGAGATCGAGGAGGATGGGAGTGCCATTAGGGCCGGAATAAAAAAAAAATTAAAAAATATATATATATAAAAACTTCAAAAATTGGTTTAGTTTTTTAGTTTTTTTTTCTTCTTATTTTTCTTCCTCTTTTCGCACACTTACAAAAACTGCTATAAAACACGAACGCCATATCTGATCGCCTTGAAATTTGGCACACAGGAGGGGGGTATCAAGGCGCATCTCGGTACCAACTTTGGCTGGAATACAATAAACAAGCAGAGTTATGAGCGATTATTCACGAAAAATAACACCAATGTGTTGTCACGCCTACAGGGTAAACCGCGTATGGAAAGAAGCTGAAAATCGGTGGGTGAATAGGTTAACTATTGAACCTCAAACCTTTTGTGGTTTGAAAGAAATCAAGCTAAAAACCAGGAAGATACAACGAAAAAACCAACAGTGTGTAACAATTATGCAATCGAGATAAGCTAATATAAAAACGACTACTTGCCACGCTTACCAGATAAACCGCTTGGGGTAATGCTTTGAAAACCGTTGTACAGATGGAGTAACTTAATCATCTTAGAAAGGCTCTTCAATGTTGTAGAAGAATCAGACTTAAAGCCACAGAGTTATAACACGAAATCCAACTTGGTGTAGCAAGTGCGAGATCGAGATACTCTAATAGAGTAGTCATCCTAATAGAGCAGTCACCCTGAAGAGAATTCAAGAGATCAGCTAGAAACAAATAACCTGTATAGAGATCAGCTACAAACAAGTTACCCTGTAGAGAGATTAGCTACAAACAATTCACCCTGTAGAGAGATCAGCTAGAAGAAGTTACCTTGTAGGGAGTTCAACTACGGAAAGAAATAGTTCAGCTAGAAGAAATCACCTTGTAGAGTTCAGCTACAAAGAAACCACCATGCAGAGAGTTCAGCTACAAAAAAATCGCCCTGTAGAGAGATCAGCTAGAAGAAGTTACCTTGTAGAGAGTTCAGCTACAAAGAAACCACCATGTAGAGAGTTCAGCTGCAAACAAATCACCCTGTAGAAAGATCAGCTAGAAGAAGTCACCATGTAGAGAGTTCAGCTACAAAGAAACTACCATGTAGAGAGTTCAGCTACAAACAAATCGCCCTGTAGAAAGATCAGTTAGAAGAAGTTACCTTGTAGAGAGTTCAGCTACAAAGAAACCATTCTGTAAAGAGCTCAGCTGCAAACAAATCACCTGTACAGAGTTCAGCTACAAACAAATCACCCTGTAGAGAGATCAGCTAGAAGAAATTACCTTGTAGATAGTTCAGCTACAAACAATTCACCCTGTACAGAGCTCAGTTAGAAGAAGTTTCCTTGTAGAGAGTTCAGTTACAAACAAATCACTCTGTAGAAAGATCAGCTAGAAGAAGTCACCTTGTAGAGAGTTCAGCTACAAAGAAACCACCATGTAGAGAGTTCAGCTACAAACAAATCGCCCTGTAGAAAGATCAGTTAGAAGAGGTTACCTTGTAGAGAGTTCAGCTACAAAGAAACCATTCTGTAAAGAGCTCAGCTGCAAACAAATCACCTGTACAGACAAACAAATCACCCTGTAGAAAGATCAGTTAGAAGAGGTTACCTTGTAGAGAGTTCAGCTACAAAGAAACCATTCTGTAAAGAGCTCAGCTGCAAACAAATCACCTGTACAGACAAACAAATCACCCTGTAGAGAGATCAGCTAGAAGAAATTACATAGTTCAGCTACAAACAATTCACCCTGTACAGAGCTCAGTTAGAAGAAGTTTCCTTGTAGAGTTCAGCTACAAACAAATCACTCTGTAGAAAGATCAGCTAGAAAAGTCACCTTGTAGAGAGTTCAGCTACAAAGAAACCACCATGTAGAGAGTTCAGCTGCAAACAAATCACCCTGTAGAAAATTCAGCCACAAACAAATTGCTCTGTAGAAAGATCAGTTAGAAGAAGTTACCTTGTAGAGAGTTCAGCTACAAAGAAACCATTCTGTAAAGAGCTCAGCTGCAAACAAATCACCTGTACAAAATTCAGCTACAAACAAATCACCCTGTAGAGAGATCAGCTAGAAGAAGTTACCTTGTAGATAGTTCAGCTACAAACAAATCACCCTGTAGAGAGATCAGCTAGAAGAAGTTACCTTGTAGATCGTTCAGCTACAAACAATTCACCCTGTAGAGAGAGCAGCTAGAAGAAGTCACCTTGTAGAGCGTTCAGTTACAAAGAAACCACCATGGAGACTTCTGTAATAAATATATGTATTAATATATATAATTTGTACATTTACTGATGAAATCAGAAATATTTAAAGTATATAACATCTACTTCATCTTTTCTTCTTCCTGTGGTAAAGAAAAAAAGATAGGTTAAAAAAGTCCCAAAGCCGGCCATAGGCCGACTTTGGGGTATACAAATACAAAAAGAAGTGAAATCTAATCCAAAACAGCCAAGCTGTAAAAAAAAGAGTGCAGCCGTCAAAAAGGCTATGGTGAAAAAAGATGTGAAATCCAAGGTGGCGGCCAAGAAATGGCTGTGGTGGTAGGTTAATGATAAAAATTTTAATAATGACAATTCAGGTGAATTTTTGTGCCGCTTGGTCTTGGCACAAAATTCACCTGAATTGTCGTTATTAAAGTTTTTACCATTAACATACCATCACGGCCATTTCTTGGCCGCCACCTTGGATTTGACATCTTTTTTCACCATAGCCTTTTTGAGGGCCGCACTCTCTTTTTACAGCTTGGCTGTTTTGGATTAGATAATGGTATATGAGGAGTAATTTCAGCATCAAATTTTACATAATTTTAGTACACTGAGGATTCTATATATTATTTCATTTTGATCTGCACGTCACTGTTTACTTTAATAACTACTATAAAATAAGTATTATATACACATAAATCATAATATAGAGCATGCATGTAACACTGTAGGTAGCTAACTATATTGTTTATTGTTGTAGCCAACTATTGCTTGTAGTGTTAAAAAATAATTTCACTGTGAACTAACTTTGCTTGGGCTAAACTTGCTACAACACTCGGGAATCCATGGCTATGCAGACACAAGCTTAAAAAGCATATTAATTTTGTATGGAGCAGTATACATGGTTACAATCAGACAGGTAAGTGAGGAATAAATACCAATGTATGTATTGTATTGTTCTAGCATGTAAAACTGAGACATGTAATAGCTAACATGACACTGATCATGAGGTGGAGTATAAGAGATATCAAATAGACTACATATGTACACCATCCATATAATTATGAAAGTCAGGACAGACTCTTGAAGTGCATGGTTTTGGAGGGATTGCGCTACATAACATAAAGTCCTGTATATTAAAAGTTGAAGTATAGCCTTATTATAAGAGTAATAGAAGCAATCAGTATCCAACACCATCATAATGTGACCGGCTTTTTGACAACCAGTTTTATAGCCTTTTCAGAAGTTTGACTATCACAGTTCATAAGCATATTTTCTTTCCTGTATGGTATATTAAAATGATATTTGGCAGATTGAACATGCATCATATATACAAGAACACAAAAAAATTGGAATTTTCAACTAGAGTAGGGACCATAGCACATCGATAAAAGGTACTGAAACAAGCTGGAATATATAGTGCATGATATTAAATCACAGTAAAACAATAAGAAGTGTTATATCCGTACTGTGCATTCAGTCATCTGAATGAAGAGCATTTTTATTGTTGTAGTGAAAAGTACGTAAATCAAACATCCATCAGAACTCAGCCCACCCATTTATATATATATACACAGAGATTTGTTCAGTTACTCTAATTGAGCATACACTTGTTGACAAAGTACTTTGGTGTTTGGATAGCCCCCTCTCCACTGTAGTTTCAATTACACTTTGCTTACTATAGTGCATCCCTCCCTCCCTCACCACACTAGCCATACAGCACTACTATAATACTGGGTTGTGTCACAACAAGCATTGGCTACTGTTTAATGATAATAATGTATTATACTTTAAACAACACTATACAAAGAATACTTGAAAATGAATGCATATATATTTTACGAGCATGCCACAGATTTTTTTTTTTTGCGTGTACCATGCAGTCAGTATTCTATCATCACAATGGACCAAGGTCTGTGCTATAAAAATTCTTCCAAACTTGATGTATACTCTTGATATTTTTGGACCACTCTGCAATCACCAACAGTGAACAGTTTTCCACCAACTGGATATAATGTATTTTGATTTGACCTTAGAATTGTGCTTATTACATATATATCAAGACACACGGTAGTGTGTCGTGCGGCCCAAGAAGCCGGCGCGCAACCCCGTGAGTATATTGACAGGAAGAAAGAAAACGCAATTTTCGCACCTCCGTAGCTCTGTGCTGCCTTGATGAAACAAGACAATTTTTGCTGTGTAGATTCCCTCCACCTTCAGCACTCCACATTCCAAATTTGAGCGAAATCGCTTCAGGCATTCCTGAGATATGCGACTTCAAAAATTGGCTTAGTTTCTTCGTTTTTTTTTTCTTCTTATTTTTCTTCCTCTTTTCGCACACTTACAAAAACTGCTATAAAACGCGAACGCGTTATCCGATTGCCTTGAAATTTGGCACACAGAAGTGGGGTATAAAGGCGCATCTCTGTACCAACTTTGGCTGGAATACCATAAACAGGCAAAGAGTTATGAGCGATTATGCACGAAAAATGACACCAATATGTTGTCACGCCTACAGGGTAAACCGCGTATGGGAAGAAGCTGAAAATCGGTGGGTGAATAGGTTAACTATTGAACCTCAAACCTTTTGTGGTTTGAAAGAAATCGAGCTAAAAACCAGGAAGATACAGCGAAAAAATCAACAGTGTGTAACAATTACGCAATCGAGATTAGCTAATTTTTATTATTATTATTATTATTATTATGCTTGCCACGCCTACCAGATAAACCACTTGGGGTAATGCTTTGAAAATCGCTGTACAGATGGAGTTATCATCTTAGAAAGGCTCTTCAATGGTGTAGAAGAATCAGACTTAAAGCCACGGAGTTATAACACGAAATCCAACTTGGTGTAGCAAGTGCGAGATCGAAACACTCTAATAGAGCAGTCATCCTAATAGAGCAGTCACCCTGAACAGAATTCAAGAGATCAGTTAAAAATAAGTAACCTGTATAGAGATCAGCTACAAACAAATCACCCTGTAGAGAGTTCAGCTACAAACAATTCACCCTGTTCAGACATCAGTTAGAAGAAGTTTTCTTGTAGAGAGTTCAGTTACAAACAAATCACTCTGTTGAAAGATCAGCTAGAAGATGTCACCTTATAGATAGTTCAGTTACAAAGAAACCACCATGTAGAGAATTCAGCTACAAACTAGTGACCCTGTAGATGCATCAGCTAGAAGAAGTTACCTTGTGGAGAGTTCAGCTACAAAGAAACCATTCTGTAAAGAGCTCAGCTGCAAACAAATCACCTATACAGAATTCAGCTACAAACAAATCACCCTGTAGAGAGATCAGCTAGAAGAAGTTACCTTGTAGATAGTTCAGCTACAAACAAATCATCCTGTAGAGAGATTAGCTAGAAGAAGTTACCTTGTAGATAGTTCGGCTACAAACAATTCACCCTGTACAGAGCTCAGTTAAAATAGGTTTCCTTGTAGAGAGTTCAGCTACAGACAAATCACCCTGTAGAGAGATCAGTTAGAAGAAGTTACCTTGTAGATCGTTCAGCTACAAACAATTCACCCTGTAAAGAGATCAGCTAGAAGAAGTTACCTTGTAGAGAGTTCAGCTACAAAGAAACCACCATGTAGAGAGTTCAGCTGCAAACAAATCACCTGTAGAGAGTTCAGCTAGAAACAAGTCACCCTGTAGAGAGATCAGCTAAAAACAAGTCACCCTGTAGAGAGTTCAGCTAGAAGAAGTCACATTGTAGAGAGTTCAGCTACAAAGAAACTACCACGTAGAGAGTTCAGCTGCAAACAAATCATCCTGTAGAGAGTTCAGCTAGAAGAAGTCACCTTTAAGAGAGTTCAGCTACAAAGCAACCACCATGTAAAGAGTTCAGCTGCAAAAATCTCAATCACCTTGTAGAAAGTTCGGCTAGAAGAAGTTACCTTGTAGAGAGTTCAGCTACAAAGAAACCACCATTTAGAGAGTTCAGCTACAAAGAAACCACCATGTAGAGAGTTCAGCTGCAAACAAATCACCTATAGAGAGTTCAGCTAGAAACAAGTCACCCTGTAGAGAGTTCAGCTAGAAGAAGTCACATTGTAGAGAGTTCAGCTACAATGAAACTCCCATGTAGAGAGTTCAGCTGCAAACAAATCACCCTGTAGAGAACTCAGCTACAAACAAATATGCAGTGTAAAAAGATCAGCTAGAAGAAGTTACCTTGTAGAGAGTTCAGCTACAACGAAACCACCATGTAGAGAGTTCAGCTACAAACAAATCACCTGTAGAGAGTTCAGCTAGAAACAAGTCACCCTGTAGAGAGATCAGCTAGAAACAAGTCACCTTGTAGAGAGTTCAGCTAGAAGAAGTCACGTTGTAGAGAGTTCAGCTACAAAGAAACCACCATTTAGAGAGTTCAGCTGCAAACAAATCACCCAGTAGAAAGTTCAGCTATGAACAGATCACCCTGTTGAGAGTTCCGTTAGAAACAAGGAATCCTGTAGAGAGATCACCTAGAAGTATCGCCTTGTAGAGAGTTCAGCTACAAACAAATCACCTGTAGAGAGTTCAGCTACAAACAAATCACCCTGTAGAGAGATCAGCTAGAAGTAGTCACCTTGTAGAGAGTTCAGCTATAAAGAAACCACCATGTAGAGAATTCAGCTGCAAACAAACACCCTGTAGAGAACTCAGCTACAAACAAATCGCCCTGTAGAAAGATCAGCTAGAAGAAGTTACCTTGTAGGGATTTCAGCTACAAACAAATCACCCTGTAGAGAGTTCAGCTACAAAGAAACCATTCTGTAAAGAGCTCAGCTGCAAACAAATCACTTGTACAGAATTCAGCTACAAACAAATCACCCTGTAGAGAGATCAGCTAGAAGAAATTACCTTGTAGATAGTTCAGCTACAAACAAATCACCCTGTAGAAAGATCAGTTAGAAGAAGTTACCTTGGAGAAAGTTCAGCTACAAAGAAACCATTTTGTAAAGAGCTCAGCTGTAAACAAATCACCTGTACAGAATTCAACTACGAACAAATCACCTTGTAGAGAGATCAGCTATAAGAAGTTACCTTGTAGATAGTTCAGCTACAAACAAATCTCCCTGTAGAGAGATCAGCTAGAAGAAATTACCTTGTAGAGAGTTCAGCTACAAAGAAACCACCATGTAGAGAGTTCAGCTGCAAAGAAATCACCCTGTAGAAAATTCTGCCAGAAACAAATTGCCCTGTAGAAAGATCAGTCAGAAGAAGTTATCTTGTAGAGAGTTCAGCTACAAAGAAACCACCATGTAGAGAGTTCAGCTAGAAGAAATTACCTTGTAGAGAGTTCAGCTACAAAGAAACCATCATCTAGATAGTTCAGCTGCAAACAAATCACCTGTAGAGAGTTCAGCTACAAACAAATCTCCCTGTAGAGAGATCAGCTAGAAGAAATTACCTTGTAGATAGTTCAGCTACAAACAAATCACCCTGTAGAAAGATAAGTTAGAAGAAGTTACCTTGGAGAAAGTTCAGCTACAAAGAAACCATTTTGTAAAGAGCTCAGCTGCAAACAAATCACCTGTACAGAATTCAACTACGAACAAATCACCTTGTAGAGAGATCAGCTATAAGAAGTTACCTTGTAGATAGTTCAGCTACAAACAAATCTCCCTGTAGAGAGATCAGCTAGAAGAAATTACCTTGTAGAGAGTTCAGCTACAAAGAAACCACCATGTAGAGAGTTCAGCTGCAAAGAAATCACCCTGTAGAAAATTCTGCCAGAAACAAATTGCCCTGTAGAAAGATCAGTTAGAAGAAGTTACCTTTTAGAGAGTTCAGCTACAAAGAAACCATTCTGTAAAGAGCTCAGCTGCAAACAAATCACCTATACAGAATTCAGCTACAAACACATCACCCTGTAGAGAGATCAGCTAGAAGAAGTTACCTTGTAGATCGTTCAGCTACAAACAATTCACCCTGTAGAGAGAGCAATTAGAAGAAGTCACCTTGTAGAGTGTTCAGTTACAAAGAAACCACCATGGAGATTTCTGTAATCAATATAATATTATGTGACCGGATTTGCGAAAAGGGGTCTTCCACACACATCCAATTCTGTAACCGTTGGAGACCATAACTCAGTGTTCAAGTAACATATTAACCTGAACATTTCACCATGTATTCAGCTATAGTGGTGCTCACCACTGCCCAAATATCAAGGCAATAGCTCTTTCCAATCTGAAGTTATCAATTGTCAAAGTTGGCAAATTGGATGTGTGTGGAAGACCCCTTTTCGCAAATTCGGTCACATATGTATTATACAGTATATATAATTTGTACATTTACTGATAAAATATTTAAAGTACATCTACTTCATCTTTTCTTCTTCCTGTAGTAAAGAAAAAAACATAGGTTAAAAAAGTCCCAAAGCTGGCCATAGGCCGGCTTTGGGGTATACAAATACAAAAAGAAATGAAATCTAATCCAAAACAGCCAAGCTGTAAAAAAAAGTGTGCGGCCCTCAGAAAGGCTATGGTGAAAAAAGATGTGAAATCCAAGGTGGTGGCCAAGAAATGGCTGTGATGGTAGGTTAATGGTAAAAATTTTAATAATGACAATTTAGGTAAATTTTGTGAAGTGGCACAAAAATTCACCTGAATTGTCGTTATTAAAATTTTTACCATTAACCTACCATCACAGCCATTTCTTGGCCGCCACCTTGGATTTCACATCTTTTTTCACCATAGCCTTTCTGAGGGCCGCACACTTTTTTTACAGCTTGGCTGTTTTGGATTAGATATATATATATACTGCTTTGTAAGGTTATATAATTATTGTCAATATTGTAGGAGAATTCACAACTAGAACAGTAATTCACTGAATTCACATGGAAGATGAAATGCACTAAACCACCATGAGCTGATACCGTCTCCATGAAGATGTTGGGAAGATTGGTTCTGCATGACTCAGGGCTCAGCTGCTGTAAATTATAAGTAGAAGACAGTAAAAGTCACTACCTGGTCTGGGATTTTTTCTGCATTCAGCATAGTTTTCAGATTCATGTTTCTGACTCTCTGTGCCACAAGCTAATTTGTTGCCTCCCTGTAGGTCCCTAGAGGGATAGTTGAACAATGAAAAGTTAAGCATAAGATATACATGACAAAAATAAACAGTTCTCTACAACCGTCCATATTCTCCTGGACATCATTAATTTTTCATCTTCATCAGTTTGTATTGTGCAGTACTTCAAAACTGGGAAATAAGACAACAATGACCACTGACCTCCATAATCAATGCATTCTTCACATGAATCAGAAAGACAAAATCCATTTAACTGCAGTCCATACAAACTAGAGCATTTCTCAAATGAGCTAACAAGGTATTCTCTGTTCCCCATTAGTGGTTGAAATATGCAAACTTCAGCTGCCAGATGTGTTAGCTTCATATCACTTAGTATTTCCTATAGTACAACTTGATCCTCCACTTTCTTCACTGATATGTAATTCAAATTTAATCCATACAAGTACTGAGCAATCATTTAAAGACCTAGACTACTTAGGCACTCTTCGTTACCTGCCAAGTTAAGACAGTGTAGATTTGGGCATGCAATAGCTAGCTGCTTCAAGTGTCCAAAATGAAGCCCAGAATGTGCAAAGTCAAACCCAGTCACAAAATTTAGACTTTTACTTAACATATATATATATATATATATCATCAGTGGCGGATCTAGGATTTTTAAAAGGTGGTTTCTGAAAAGTGGTATAGCTAAATAGGGCCTCTGATGGCAATTCTCTTGAAAATTTAGAAGCTATGAGGTCGGATTTTAGATTAGTTAGCAATTACAATAAATTCAATGCTTTAAACTGTAAATAGTTACTAAGTACTATAGCTAACTATAGGGCAAATATGGTGACTACAAGCTGTAGTTTTGATTGTTCTATTAGAGTAGTTACTTGACTGCTCTATTGTATTTCGATTGTTTTAATGCAGTGGGAGATGAAACGTGAAGTGTTGCTGAGGGTTTTAATAGCTGTAAATGGTGTTAGTTAAGTGCAACTGCATGCATGCTACTAGTAGATCTATATAGTTGTTTGCTATGACAAATTGTCAATACAATAATGTTTATGTATTGAGAATGCTACTAAGGGGGTTTCTGTCGAAACCCCAGAAACCCATCTAGATCCGCCACTGATCATCACAAACTGACTTAAACACACTACAATGAGCAGATATATATCTTACTTTATGAAGTGTCTTGTCATTACAAATGCAGTCGGTTAATACTAAAAGGTCCCAATCCAGTCCCAATATTCCAAAACTACTAGCCTTGACAAATGGCAAAGCTACCTGTTGGCCAAACTGTAACTGAAAGCCTGACAAAGTAGGGAAAAGATTCAATGGAACTTTAAAATCAATATATAACTTGAAATGATGTTTGTGGTCTACTGGTATTACACATTCTCGTAGCAGGAAAAACGATTTCTCTAAAGAAAAAGGACAAAAATCTAAAACAACAAATGCCAGATGTGTTGGAACACAACCATTCTTTATCCATTCCTTCAACCATGAATATTGCTTATATGTCAGCCTCTCTTGTAGTGTTGTAATTGTTAAACAATAACTAAATCAAAAAATATTTTTTTGTAGCAACTTAAAAATTATTGTTAACAATAACAAACAATAACTAATAATATTCTAATCCAACACACAACAATTAATAGCAATAACAATAATTCTAAAATCTTTTTTGTAACATTAGGAAAATTATTCCACTGCATGGCAATGAATTTATAACAAGCACTTTTGACTTATTTACAACAGAATACCAGATCATAAATAAAGATCCTATAGGACACCTAAGCACAAGTTAAGTCTTATACACAAAAGCTGCACAAGACCTGTAACAGTCCTTTGCAGTTCATTCAAAACAGTTAAACGCTTTCTTAGTAATTTATTTAAATATTGGTTACCTTTAAAATGTACCTAAAGTAATTGTTGAGGAAAAGGCACCATGCTTTGATTTGTCTGGTACAATACACTGGATCATTTTTCTTGGCAATTCTATTGATCTGCCTATTCTAAACCCTACATGCTTTCACAATCCACCTAGCTACATTTCTACATAACATAATAGCTGTACTTTAAAACTCAAAGTATACACAGACACCTTAGCTCTCATGCATTATGTGTGAGGCACACACATGCATTTGGTAGTTTTTGACAGGGCTCAGGTGAATACAAACTGACTATCGGCTATGTCCAATTTTCTCACAAGACTCTGGTCCATTTCCATTGTACAGTCTACAATGGTGACCAAATTTCCAAATTGCAGTTGACAAGTGAACAATATCAGCTTGAAACAAATGGCTGATTGTCCGTGGTTCACATATGAGTGGCATCCTTTTCTAGTAGATTTTTTCTATGCTAAGTGCAAGATTCTATAATTTGATAATGTTGGTCATTAAATAATAGAAACATATATGCACATCTCACTCAGATGTCACTTTATAGGTTAAGGTCTCTGAAAGTGCATGTATATGCACCTGCAGCTTAAGAATCTGAAGCCATGCACAGCAGAGTTTAGTAGGGAAAATTATTAACACTAAAGTACGTAACTAGTGCTACTTATTATAGAGATTACATTTTACAAACTAATTCTTGCATGCCATGGCTACATGCAAAAAAACAAAAACAACAAATAACAGTAACAAATAACAATTATACAGGACAATAAGAACAACTTTATGGGTTGACTTATTGTTAACAATTAATAACTATAACTAATTTAATTTTTGAAACCCTACAATAACAATAAAATGAAAATACCTTACAATTACAACACTACTCTCTTGTACATGCACTGTGAGTTCCTTCAAGCCGACATATGCAATCTGAAATATTGGCTTTATAACCACATCACTTAAAAACTGAACTTCTAATTTGAATTCCTTAAATTCTGCATGTGGTGTAAGCTTTTCCCCAAGTATCTTGTCCACAATAGTTTCAGACGGTAGACAGAGTTGTGTAATGTTTTTGCAATTGGACAGTATTATCAGTATAAGGTCAGGCAAACTTGATCACTTGTAGTCACATGGACTTGATACCTTCGTATATTGGAAATAATTGTTGGATGAAATTATGTGAAGGTATTATAGCTATAGCTATACCATAAGGGCTGGTGGGAACTACACTGTAGAGGATAGTGTTGCTTTTCACTCTTATGATGTGATTGATTCATAAGGTGGAAGAATGAAAATCAGCATTACAGCTACTCTGAATGCTTGCACTCACATTAATGTTATAATTATGTAATGCTTTCCATGGGCAGATCAAAGGAAGCTGCTGTTGTACATATCTCATAATTATTACCCTGTGGTTAGGGTATTATCTACTCTGACTCATAAGGTAGTGGTACCACCCTGTTTGTTTTATAAAAGCTCAGACTGAAATTGATTATGGGAAAATAAATTAATGCTCACGTGACGAATTGGAGTCTTGCCACAAGAAGCACTCAGATGGAGTACTCTTACTGGGAATTGTATTATAGTTAAAGGAAACTAGTCTTATAGCACATACACAAGCATTTTGGCACATTTTCGAATACAGACCACACCCACATTACAGATAGCACAAGTCAACCATACTACAATGAAACTTACGTAGCCCTTTAGAACTTTTATATGTTGTAATTAGTCTATAAACAATGTGATAGCATTAAAATACTTGTAAATTCCCCAACACTCGTCTTTTTCTATGATATGTTTAGGATTCGTCCATTTATAATTATATCATAACAAATGTAGCTGCAAATGTTACCTGCTGACTACCACAATCAATTCTTTCAGGCATGTATATAAAAATCCAGTGGTTATACTGGTATTGGCATGCGTGGTTAATTACCCGGCAGGCTATTAGCCTGCAATGAAAGTGCTACATAATAGTTGCAACATGGGTACTCGTGGTCTGCCTGATATGTCTACCCTCAGCCCTCAGGCCTACGGCTCTTATGCTGAGAGTGGACATATCAGGCAGACCACTCATGTTTGTATATATGTATGTATGTATATATATTATATATATATACAGCCCTCAGTTTACTTTATTCTTTGATGAAAAAGCTGCATTATCATTCTGTTTATTTTACACCTAGCTTTGATTTATTACCATATAAACTAGCCATGGTGAAAAAAGATGTGAAGTCCAAGTAGCATGTAGACAAGAAATGGCTGTGATGGTAGGTTAATGGTAAAGTTTTTAATTACAACAATTTGGGTGAATTTGGTGCCAAATCCTCAGGAAGGCAACAGAAATTCACCTGAAATATCAATTTTTTTTGCCATTAACTTTAATCTATCATCACAGCCATTTCTTGGCCACCATGCACCTTGGATTTCACATATTTTTTCACCATGGCTATTTTGGGGGCCACACCCAGCTTGGCTGTTTTGGTAAAGATATATATTTAACCAATTGCAAAAGAGGATATTCTCAGAATAGTCTTTCAAGAAGAATTGATGTCTTATAGTAAGGATTGCGGTGAAACTTTTGAGCGCCTCCCAAAATTCCACCTTCAAAAATCACCCTAGAAACATTTAACGTGACGAAAATTACCTTTACGGAATAGTACTAGTCCATATAATACATAATACAGCATTAAATATAACAAAACACTTACAGGTGGCTGGATATAGAATTTTTTAAAAATCGCCAAAACTCGAATTTTAGTTTCACTGCCTGCCTGACTGACTGACCACAGTCGCAAGGCTAGAGGTCAAACGAAGCAGTGTATGATCACCATTTTACATCATAATAACAAACTTACCAGTGGGATGTGCCTTTTGGGGTTCCGATGAGTGTAGGTCCTCTGCGCCTTGTCTTTTCTTTTATCTTCAATCAGGCTGCTTATCTTCTTCTTCATCCAACGATGAGCTATGCTGTAACACCATCATTCATCTCTTGTTTCACTACTTTTTTTGCATAAATCCCTACTTCACTTTTAAATTAACAATTTTTAAAATACTAGTGATTCATGGTACATAACTTTAAAGCTATATTGGTATGGTATGTTAGGTATTATGGTGATAATATAATTATACAAATGCATATGCACAGCAGGTGAAGAAGAAGAGGTTCAATTTCAGTTCACACACTGGTCTTTGCATTTGTTTCTTATACTTTAGAAGAGTTTAATATGGATGTTCTATTAGAGTAGTTGTACGTTCTAGTCGTATTTTGCTTTTGCCCCTAACATAAGTTTGACCTCAAGAACTTAGTTCTTGCTTTTCCCATCTTTTCATTGCCCATGCATGTACGCTTAAGATGCTAGCACATAGTAAAATTTTGAAGGGGGTGCTTGGTGGTATGCATAGATAGATGATGTATATCATGTTTCACTTCCATGTATAATAATTATATTCATCATACTAACCACGCTACTAGAACTGCATGGTGTATAGTTTATTACAAAGAACTATACAAAAAATGCTTGAAAATGAAGTGTTACAAATATACTGCATATGTCGTGCATTTATAGCCAATATTCTATCACCACAACGGACCAAGGTCTGTGCCATACAAAAAGTCTTTTTCCAAACTTGAGAGATAACCTCGATATTTTTGGACCACTCTGCAATCACCTGCAGTGAACAATTTTCTACCAGGAAACCTCTTCCTCAAACTGGATATAATGTCTTTTGAGTTGACCTTAGAACCATGATCATTACAAACAAACTGGCTTGTAAGGATAATCATTGTCAATAGTCCAGGGGAATTCACAACTAGACTGGTAATTCCTTCAACAGTTACTGAATTCACATGGAAGATGACATGTACTAAACCACCATGAGCTGATATTGTCTCCATGAAGATGTTGGGAAGATTGGTTCTGTATGACCCAAGGCACAATTGCTGTAAATTAGAATGGGAAGCAGAAGACAGTGAAAGTTGAGCATATGATTTACATGATAAACAAAACAGCTGCTCACAACTGTCGAGAATTTCTTGGACATCATTTTCATCGTCATCAGTTTGTACTTTGCAGTACTTCAAAACTGGGAAATAGGACAACAACAACCACTGACCTCCATAATCAATACATTCTTCACACGAACTAGAACGGTAAATTGCATCTAACTGCAGTCCGTGCAAACTAGAGCACTTCTCAAACAAGCTAACAAGGTATTCTCCATTCCCTATTAGTGGTTGGAATATGCAAACCTCAATTGCCAGATGAGTTATTGTCATATCACTTAGTATTTCCCATAGTACAACTTGATCCTCCACTTTCTTTACTGATATATAACTCAAATTTAATCCACACAAACTAGCACAGTTCTGAGCAATCATTTGAAGACCTTGTAGACTTCTTAAGCACTCTTCATTACCTGCTAAGTTGAGACGTTGAAGATTTGGACATGCAATAGCTAGTTGCTCCAAGTGTCCAGAATGAAGTGACCCAGAACGTGTGAAGTCAAACTCAGTCACAAATTTTAGGGTAATGATATTTTGATTTAACATATCATCACGAATTGATTTGAACACGTCACAATCAGCAGATACTATCTTTGCTTTAGAAAGTGTCTTGCCATTGCAACTGTAGTCAGTTAATATTAAAAGGTCCCAATCTAGTCCCAATATTCCGAAATTACTAGCCTTGACAAATGGCAAAGCACCCTGTTGACCAAACTCTAACTGAAAGGCTGGCAAAGTAGGAAAAAGGTTCAATGGCACTTTAAAATTGAAATGCAACTTGAAATAAGGTTTGTGGTGTACTGGTATTGTACGTTTTTGTAGCAAGAATTGCAGGAAAGATGATTTTTCAAAAGAAATAGGATAAATATCTAAAACAACAAATGTCAGATGTGTTGGAACACAACCATTCTTTATCCATTCCTTTAACCATGAATGTTGCTTATATGTCAGCCTCTCTTGTACATGCACTGTGAGTTCCTTCAACCCAACACCAATCTGAAATATTGGTTCAATAGCCACATCACTTAAAAACTGAACTTCTAACTTCCTTAAATTCTGCATGTGTTGTAAGCTTTTCTCAAGTTTCTTTGGGTCCACAATAGTTTCAGACGGTAGGCAGAGTTGTGTAATGTTTTTGCAATGGGACAGCATAAGGGCAATTCTTGACGGTGGCACGTGATTAGGTAAGATTAAACGTTTAATGTACACTCCACAGGCCTTCAGCACATTCATCACAGAACGTTCTTCTCGACGGTCATAAAGTGGCCATACAAACTCACTCCATAGCGATGGTGTTTCAGTCACAACTCGTAGTCTTCGTGAAACGTATCGCAATTTCACTACATCACGTACCGTAGGTAAAAACGATGTAATGTAAACCAGCAATTCCACTGGGAGACTCAAAATATTCATGGATTCCTTGTTCACCTGGTTCTCCATAGTGATGCATATACGATATAAATCAACAGCTGCATCGGTGGACAATGAATTTCCGATTGTGGTTTTGACATATCCGTTAGTGCATAATAGCTACAGTAAAATAACTTTTTATTTTATTTTTATTTTTATTTTACGAAGTTGCTGTTGTTACGGCAGCCTGAAATATTTGTCAGGGCTATTGTACTACATTTCTCTAACCATCAAGCACACTATGCCCCGAGTATTCGACTTTAGGCAGAGCTCTCAACTCTCACGCAGTGAAGCAAAATCTCACTCTCTCACTCACAGCACCTCTAAACTCACGCATTAGTATCTCGGTTGTGACCTTTTTTTTTTTTTTTTGGTCTTCAACTGGTTTTCAGAAAGTTTGCATAATAATTTGCAGAATTTTTGATCAAAATTGCATCTGAGAATGTCTCAGGTTCCAAATTTTCCCATGTCCTAGACCCCCTAGAGGCAATATCCCTCACATTTAGGAATGTGATCCACATACTGCAGGTGAGTCTCCTGTGCTCTACATAATCTCACTCATTTTCATACCAATCTCACTCATTTTCACTTATGTTCTCACTCAAAATGATTTCCACCAGTTGAGAGCTCTGCTTTAGGGTATGTGTCTAGTACAAATCGACTTACATCCAATAAAATAACAAGAACAACAAATTAAAAGTACAAAGAAAAAAAGGGCAATAAGAGTTACTGCATAATTGATGGGAGTCTTGACTCCACTTGAATGAAGTCAATTGGTGCTGATCCTAAAGAGTGGCCAAAGGACCCCTTTGAGGATCTAGAACCCCTCAGACATCTAATTGCTGACCTCAGAAGTGAAAAAGACAAGCAGCACCATTACAGCAGTATAATAGCTAGTAGGTTGCCCCGGGCATTCAACTTTAGGGGACGCATCTAGTAGGTTGCCCCGAGCATTCAACTTTAGGGGACAAGAAAAGTAGTATTAGCGTTAGGCTGTTGGGTTCAGCTTTGGTTTCTTCTTCACCTTTGTCTTCAATATTATATAGAAGTTAGTCCACTTGGAGACATATAAGGTAGAAACTAAGGGAGTTGGTTAGCTGGGAGCCACATACGTAGCACAATGGCTAGGACCCTGGGCTCAAGCACTGGAGGTCGTGGGTTTGATTTCCGATTTTATTATGTGTTTTATTTGCATTTTAGGACCCTTTTTTGTCTAAGTTTTATGTGATTGCTGGAACAATAGTAACAGCATTTTAAAATTGTTATTCTGCTTTTTAATCTGTGAATGCTATCATGATGCTATAAGTATAACCTTGTTTCCTGCACAGGTTACTGGAGAGCTTCAATACGCTTGTTATATTGTAATGAAGTGAGTGGGTACACTATTCAAGTCCCTACTAGTCATATAGTTATAGTAATCAATCCAAAATTAATGGTGAAGAGTGCTTAGGTAGACTGCAGGTTTCTGCTCCAGCACAGCAGAAAACAGAAGGGAGCTGAATGAAATAGCACAACACACACATCCAGGAAATTACATTTTATATGTTGTTTGTTACTGAGCAGACACTAGGCAGCATGGCTGACATGCTCAATGTACTGTACGTATGTAGCTCAAAATTGACATCTTGACACACTTCCTGCAGCCCTGTATGTTATTGAGATCTCACAATTCATCATGGCAGATGAAGGGTAAACCACAAGTAATTGCATTAATTAATACCAAACAAAGTTCCACAAACAGACAACACACACAGTGACTTGTCAATTCACTCAATTGACAACCATATGGCCCGACCTCATAAACAGCGCATCTCAAGACTTATCCTTGCTCTTAAAGTGGAAGAGCAGTCTGAAACCGACATCGTATTCTAATAGTTAGCTAATTTATTGGTTGTGAAGTCAGTGGCAAATCCAAGGGGCACTCCAAAATCAATATACTCGAATAGAGAAGTCAGTAAAAGTAAAATGCTCTAATAGAACAGTCACCACATATAACTCTAGCGAGAATTTTCAATGCTGTAGTTGATAAGTATGAAAACTAGCATCTGCAGCACCATATCCCATGCATGGGCACACTTAGCCTGCTAAGACTATTTTGCAAACATACATGGTCTTGTGTATGTCATTTTTCGGTCCAAAATAATTACAGCTATACCTATACAGTAGCTGAACTACTAGTGACTGTCACTTATCCCTAATACAACTCTTGATTAATGTAATCCAGTTAGAAAGTAGTATGATTTTGATATTTGTGCATAAAACCACTCTATACATCAAGATGTTTAGTTCTGAAACATATGAAATAGCTTTAGCATCTATATGGGGGCCACAACTCCCAGATCCCTGCTCTACAACCTAAAAGCTACCCTGGTGCACCCTCCCTTGCCAAACCCTGTATCTGCCCCTGGGACTTGATACCTTCTATATTGGAAATCATTATTGGGTGTCTGGACTGAAATTACATGAAGGTATACCACTAGGGCCAGTGGGAGCTACACACTTTAAAGGACAGTAACTGCATGTAGATTAGTGTTTTGAGTTGCTTTTCACTCTTATCATGTGCTGGATTGATTTACAATGTGGAAGAGTGAAAAAAGTATATAGCTATTCTGAATACTCATACTCACACATATTCTGTGTACACCACTACAAACATGCACAATAGCCATCTTATTCTTTCATGAAAATTGCATTATCATTCTGTTTATTTTACACCTCAGTCTATTAGCTACCATGCATTTTAAGCTAACCAAAAACAAGCTATAAGGATACATTTATGGCAGCATGCATGCAGGTAGCCTAGTTTTGGCTTCTGGACAGTACGTACCTTATTTACATTTAGAGGTTTCTAATATTACATAGTCAGATACTGCATATTAATACTGCACATTTACTTGACTGTTATGACTGCTTTATTAGAGTAAATTAATGCAATATCACTAACCAATACCGACAGGATATTTGAAATTGTATCGATTTCACATTGTAAAGAAAAATAAGGTCTGGTAATAGCTACCTTCCTCCTGAGTTTCATTATGTGCTTGATAATAAATTTGGCCATTGACAAACTGCAGCACATATACACAGCACAAGCTTTCTGTAAGAAACAAGTAATAGCTGAACATAAATAAGCATGTTAATTGCAGGAATTTTGCATATGAATGCTAAACTTTCTATGTAAATAATATATAATATATATAATTATAATAATTCTTTTATAAGCTGAATCAAAGTTACTGAGCTAATGGGTGCTGAATATGACCAAAAGTTCATAGTATTTATTACGAACTCTTGGTATCTATGAGCTGATAGAATAATATTTCATTAACTGATGGCCATCATTTGTGTCACAATTAATAGACTATGTAGGCTAGCTATCTTTAATATTGGCTGCACAGTTAATGATTAGTATGGGCACAATTCATATTTCAAAGCATTGAAAATTGCATGCTGTATATAATTGGTGGCACATGCATGGTAGTAGAGGAGTCAAGTATCTTGGTGCAAAACTGCACTTTTAGTTTAGGTTTTCATCTTTTGGTAGTAGGCTTGGGTATATTCTGCAAATATGATTATACTATATTGTGTAATATACCAAAACTATGTATATACTAAAGCTAATTTTATGCGTTACATATAATATTATTGATAAATTTGTACCTGACAGAATTTGCTATTTATTCTGCCTGAAATTCTACCTGTTATACTAGTATATATTATGCCAGTATAATATGCTGAATGCTTTTGTATTCCTATACTATGCCAGAAACTATGCAGTTGACATAATGGACTCAAGTCTACATGGTTTCACAGGATAAGTGCACTTAAATCCAAATGTATGGGAGTGTCAAAGTACCACACTAGGTGATAACCACCAGACAGCTAGACAGGGTGGTTCTGCTACTGCATGTGCTTATGAAATAGGAGATCTTGCAGAAGTGTTATGATTGACACAGCAATTACAATAACCATACGAGTTATGAAGATTAATGTAAGCATTACTAAGCAGATTTTACTGTAACTATCTTCGACTTGCCTCACATGTGTGGTTTGGCTTATATGATGATAAGTACTGGCTAGCAGTATAGCTCATTATGTACATGCATGGTAACTAAATTGTGTTGGCGTTGTTACTATGAAGTAGTATTGAAATACAGATATATACATAATATAAATTTTGTATAGCTAATTGAAGCCCCAGCTCTTGACTGCCATGCATATTAAGCTAATTCGTATAACTATTTTCAAGTTCAAAACTGTTTCATACGTATATGCTTACAAAGCAAAAAAAAATGAAAAATAAAACTAGGAAATTAGTTATAAGTTGTTACACTATGATTTTGTCCAGATCAACAAGTACTGTTGTCATAGTTGGCCTCTGATTGGGATCCCTGTTAACACATCTTCTACTAATGGCCACATACTGGGGCCATTGTGCTTCAAGAGATTGTAACTGAACTATAATATTTCCAGTGGGTATATTCTTGGTCAATATCTCCACTAGTAGCACTCCATAACTGTAAACATCAATCTTCACTGTTTGCTGACGAGGTGGACCAGTGACTTCTGGAGCAGCATACACTGCAGCACCTGGGCCTGGTGTTTGGGCTAGATGAGCAAACTGGGCAGAGCCAAAATCAGACAGTTTAGATATCCATCCTCCTCCTTCAGTAGTTTTAAGCAACACATTAGCGGCACTGACATCACGATAGATGATTGGCTTTGGCCTCATGCTGTGTAAGTAGCGTAATCCCTGGGAAACATCAAGACAAGCTGGCTGTATTTGATGGGGTGAAATGGTTCCTTTCCTTAAAGCACTTCTCAGGGTAGAATGCATCAATTCTATAACAATGATGGCTGGCTCATCAGGAACTGCACCGATAAACTCTACCAGGTTTTTGTGATAACATTTTGCCATCATCTTGATCTCTTTCAGAAACAGACCTTGATTGTGATCACTAATGATCTCTTCATGGATGGTTTTTGCAGCAAATTTTTGACCTTTATAAGTTGCTTCTTGCACTACACCCCGTCCCCCAGTTCCCAGTATTTTACTGCTAAGATGTACATCACCACGGGAGATCACCCACAGTCTTTCTACAGCACCCATTGACATTTCTAAAGTTTCCAGTCTCTCTAGGAGCTGAGGAATGACATCATTTTCTATGTATGTCGACTTATCAGCATGTTTCTGACATTGTGCAGCAAATTCATTGTGCTCATTTTCAAGCTTACGACATTTTGAATCAAGTGCCCGATACTTTGCATTAAATTCTAGCTAGTTGGCTTGAAGATCTTGACAAGTGTTACTAAGTTCCTGGAATTTTTCATTAAGAGCTTGATATGCACCATCTGTGTTTTCCGGTTTATTTTCCAGTTGTTAAACAATGGATTGTTTATTATATTCAGGATTTGTAATTTAGAGGATGTGTCAGGTGAGCACAAATCAGCAGGAGTGAGCTTCTACAATGATAAATGCATCACAACTATAATACATATCATAACATATGATGGACTACTAAAGTGTGATAATAAGCGGTGCTTAACCAATATTTCCAAGCACTTTTGAAGGAAAAGTGAGGCTGTTTTGATTGATAATGAAGGGCAAGATAACCCACACCTCCATGATCCCTACTATACAGTACAACAATTTCACACCTGTAGTTTCTTGGATGTACCTTAGGTGCTTTGGGGGATGTTACCTCACAGGCATAGTGAAGTGAATCCTGGGACAAAAAGTGATTTATGGATCATTGTGCATGTTTTGTATTTGACCCATTTTTGATTTTGTTTGTGAATGAAAACAGCCTAAACTGCATGGGCTGTTTCTTTGTCACTTTTTTCTTACCACTGTACTATGCTAACTATTTGAAAGAGTGCACTCTAAAAGGAACAAGGGAAAAGTAATCAAAATCAAAAACTTGTACTATAAGGAACAAGTAATCACATTTTTCTGGCTTTATAATGTGTGTGTGTGTGTATGTGTGTGTGTGCATGCATATATATGTTTGTGTGTATCCCTACTTGATTGTGATCACTGATGATATCTTGATTGTGATTGTGACCTTGATTGTGATCACTGATGATATCTTCATGGATGGTTTTTGCAGCAACTTTTTGACCTTTATAAGTTGCTTCTTGCACTACACCCCGTCCCCCAGTTCCCAGTATTTTACTGCTAAGATGTACATCACCACGGGAGATCACCCACAGTCTTTCTACAGCACTTAGTGACATTTCTAAAGTTTCCAGTCTCTCTAGGAGCTGAGGAATGACATCATTTTCTATGTATGTCGACTTATCAGCATGTTTCTGACATTGTGCAGCAAATTCATCGTGCTCATTTTCAAGCTTACGACATTTTGAATCAAGTGCCTGATACTTTGCATTAAATTCTAGCTAGTTGGCTTGAAGATCTTGACAAGAGTTACTAAGCTCCTGGAATTTTTCATTAAGAGCTTGATATGCACCATCTGTGTTTTCCGGTTTATTTTCCAGTTGTTAAACAGTGGATTGTTTATTATATTCAGGATTTGTAATTTAGAGGATGTGTCAGGTGAGCACAAATCAGCAGGAGTGAGCTTCTACAATGATAACTGCATCACAATTATAATACATATGTAGGGACCCGCCGATTATGCTGGCATAATAATGAGCATAATAGGTGCCTGAAAGCATTGAGCATAATTCTAGCATAATAGGCAGAACACTTGAGCAATACTATAAATTCTTGCTTATCAAAATACATAATATTAATTTTTTTTATCACAGAAAAAGATCGATATACTCTAATAGAACAGTCAGAGTGCTGACTGTTCTATTAGAGTATATCGATCTTTTCTGTGGCAAGCATTTTGACAAGCAAGGATTTAGAGTCTGTACTTCAGCAACTTACTGTTTACCATAAAGTGCAAATTTACTAGAAAAAACATGGGAAGTAAGGTATAAATATCGAGCATAATTTGAGCATAATAGGTAATTATTGAGCATTAATTTAAGTATAATAGGCAAAATTTTGAGCAGTGCAGCATAGCATAATAGGTAAAATAAGGAGCATAATCGGCGGGTCCCTATACATATGATGGGCTACTAAAGTGTGATAATAAGCGGTGCTTAACCAATACTGCCAAGCACTTTTGAAAGAAAAGTGAGGCTGTTTTGAATGATAATGAAGGGCAAGATAACCCACACCTCCATGATCCCTACTATACAGTACAACAATTTCACACTTGTAGTTTCTTGGATGTACCTTAGGTGCTTTGGGGGATGTTACCTCACAGGCATAGTGAAGTGAATCCTGGGACAAAAAGTGATTTATGGATCATTGTGCATGTTTTGTATTTGACCCATTTTTGATTTTGTTTGTGAATGAAAACAGCCTAAACTGCATGGGCTGTTTCTTTGTCACTTTTTTCTTACCACTGTACTATGCTAACTATTTGAAAGAGTGCACTCTAAAAGGAACAAGGAAAAAGTAATCAAAATCAAAAACTTGTAATATAAGGAACAAGTAATCACATTTTTCTGGCTTTATAATGTGTGTGTGTGTGTGTGTGTGCATGCATATATATGTTTGTGTGTATCCCTACTTTTACTCATAGTATCATTTCAGAGGAGATTTGGCCATTTTAGGCACACACTGATACAATCCCGACATAAGTGTAAGTGCATAAAAATATGTTGACTTAATAGGCAGCTATAATCATAATCATAATAGCTATAATCATAATCATAGCTAAAATCATATTAGCTATAATCATAATAGTGGAAGTAAGTGTTTGTTGACATGTTAGTCTGACTATATGATTACATGTTTTTAGTTAGCTGTGCCTTACCATACTGTATCCCTTTCTGTATATGCAGGGTAGATACTGATGTTGTGACTGTTGGTGGGTGAGTTTATGGTCAATGGACAAATCACGTAAATGGTGAAGAAAAAATAATATGTGGTACCAAGACCCCACTACTATATTATGAACTCTTGGTGGTACTTCATAGCCAAACACTAGTGTATCTGGCTTCTTGTGCTATTGTAGTCATTTAAAAAAAAAAACAATTTTATGGGATCATCATAATGTAATTGTTTACTATTACAATATATCATGCTATCATTAAAGAGTTTCTATAATTGTGGGTGGTTGCATGCAGGGTCTACGAAGTGCTGTGACTGCCGGAAAGGTGATGCGCTGATGCTGAAGTTTCACATGCACTGAAGGGCTGAGGCGGGATTAGAGACGTGCACGGGTAATGTAGCAGTAAATTACTTCAACTGTATCACTACAGCGGGTATGAAACAACTGGCTATAGCTATGTACGGCCCTGCCGGAGTCCGGCACACTGACGAGTCAGTGGAGGCATACCGTGGCGAAATTAAAACAAACTGATCAGTGACTGCCCACAATTAAACCAAGAGTTGACAGCAAAGTGTCTATCAAATCAGCCTGCTCGCTATGGCTAATGACCTTGCCCACTTCCACACTGTTTGGGTTTAGGAATTGAGGCGGGCGCCTCACACCTTGATGTCATGGCGGCAAGTTTGAATCTTCAAAGAGCACAAAAGCGATCTCATAAACTAACAAAACAACTTTTAGATACATTGTGTAAAAGCCCCTGATAGCCGCAGCCTTTTTGCAATACAACTTCATGGTTGAAAGAAAATCGCTTCAATGGGATGCAATGACGAAGAAAATGAAAAAAAGAACGATGCAAGCATTTTCAACACCTCCACAATCCGTGACCAGGCTCGTTTACGTGCTGTTGCTCACTCCTCTGGTGTCAGCAGTGGCTGGCTGAAGGCCATCCCTCAACCAACATTGGGTTTGGCCTTTTCTCCACATGAGTTATCGCTGTCCATTTATGGTTGGGTGTTCCTCTTTTCCCATTGTTACCACTTTGTACATGTTTGTCTGTCATAGATCAGTTTGGCGACCATCTTCTTGGTTGCTCTCATGGCCCACTACCTATCCAACGCCATGATGTTCTTGTTTCTATAGTACATCATGCTCTACTGCAAGATCACCCTGCATGGTGTTCTCCGTGAGCAAAGCATTGCCTCTGATCAATCTCGTCCTGGGGACATTTACCATCCTGATTTTACTCTAGGCCGTCCTGCTTACTTTGACCTCTCTGTCAGGTGCACAACTCAGCCTTCCTTTATTTCCGCTGCTGCATCTAAGGCTGGGGTAGCTGCTGCTGCCGGTGAGGAGGCTAATGATGACCATTATTTGGAAACTGTTAACAACCATGGTAGTGAATTTTTTCCCCTGGTTTGCAAGTCGTTTGGTGTTTGGACACCCTTTGCTTTATCAACCTTATCCACGATTGCCGACCGTACCACTGTTAAAAGTGGTATTCCCAGACAGTTAGCAAGGAAACAATTGCTTCAGTGCTTGTCAATTACTCTCTGGCGATATAATGCCAAAATGATCCTGAGGCATTATGGCTTATGCCCAGAAGATGGCATAGACTTGTTGAACTAAGCTATTAATTAAGGTTGTTTTGCAGTTAAGGTAACTAGTTTTGTAGTTAAAGTACTTAGTTTGGTAGTTAAGCTAGTTAGAATTTTGTATAGCATGTATTTTGATGTTATTACCCCCATGTACATTTGAATAAATAATTTAATTAACGCATGGTAAATGGGTGGGCGATGGAACAAACTATTCCAACAATTCGCCTGACTTTTCGTGTGGTAGTTACTCATTACACAAAGGTTACATGCCCCTGGTTTCGAGGTGGAATCTTTTCAGAGTAGATTTCGCCATGCGGATTTTAAAAGATTATGTAATCAATCCCTCATGTAAATGACTCATCATCATAGTAGTGGTCGCGTGTTTATTATTATTATTATTATTATTGTGGGCGCGCGCTTTGTGCTTCTTGGCCTCGCGACTCACTACTGTGAGTCTTGATCATCACAGTAGTGGTCGCGTGTTTATTATTATTATTCGCGCTTTGTGCTTCTTGGCCTCGCGACTCACTACCGTGAGTCTTGATATTTCTGAATTCATTACATTATTAACTTTAATGATTTAATTCATTACAGTAACTTTAATGATTTGATTTGATATATTTGTTAATGGCTTCATGCATAATTGGTTAATTATATTAACATAAAATAAATAGATTATATGGAATGTATAAATGCAATTAACAACAAACCCTATAAGAAACTCTGCATTATTCTAGCAGGCCATATTTGGGAGGGGGGGTTGGTAGGTTCCTTCCCTCTTTCAAAAAGGTACAGTGCACCACATTCAATAGAAATATCAATATATCCTAATAGAGTATAGTCAAATATCACAGTACCCTATTTTTATCTAAAACTTATAATTAGTATTATTTGATCTTTATCTAAATAGTATCTAATCCAAAACAGCCAAGCTGTAAAAAAAGTGTGCGGCCCTCAGAAAGGCTATGGTGAAAAAAGATGTGAAATCCAAGGTGGCGGCCAAGAAATGGCTGTGATGGTAGGTTAATGGTAAAAATTTTAATAACGACAATTCAGGTGAATTTTTGTGCCGCTTCACAAAATTTACCTGAATTGTCATTATTAAAATTTTTACCATTAACCTACCATCACAGCCATTTCTTGGCCGCCACCTTGGATTTCACATCTTTTTTCACCATAGCCTTTCTGAGGGCCGCACACTTTTTTTACAGCTTGGCTGTTTTGGATTAGATTTCATTTCTTTTTGTATTTGTATACCCCAAAGCTGGCCTATGGCCAGCTTTGGGACTTTTTTAACCTATGTTTTTTTTCTTTACCACAGGAAGAAGAAAAGATGAAGTAGATGTACTTTAAATATTTTATCAGTAAATGTACAAATTATATATATGTGACCGGATTTGCAAAAAGGGGTCTTCCACACACATCCAATTTACGAACTTTGGCAGTTCATAATGTCAGATAGGAAAATAGTATTGCCTTGAAATTTGGACAGTGATGAGTAACAACATAGGTTAATACATGAACAAAATTTCAGGTTAGTATCTTCTTTGAGCATAAAGGTATGGTCATTCAAGTTCATAGAATTGGATGTGTGTGGAAGACCCTTTTTCGTAAATCTGGTCACATATAATACATATGTGACCGGATTTGCGAAAAGGGGCCTTCCACATATCCAATTTGCCAACTTTGACAATTGATAACTTCAGATTGGAAAGAGCTATTGCCTTGAAATTTGGGTAGTGGTGATTTCTTTGCAGCTGAACTCTCTACATGATGGTTTCTTTGTAGCTGAACTCTCTACAAGGTAATTTCTTCTAGCTGATCTCTCTACAGGGAGATTTGTTTGTAGCTGAACTATCTACAAGGTAACTTCTTCTAGCTGATCTCTCTACAGGGTGATTTGTTCATAGCTGAATTCTGTACAGGTGATTTGTTTGCAGCTGAGCTCTTTACAAAATGGTTTCTTTGTAGCTGAACTCTCTACAAAGTAACTTCTTCTAACTGATCTTTCTACAGGGTGATTTGTTTGTAGCTGAACTATCTACAAGGTAATTTCTTCTAGCTGATCTCTCTACAGGGTGATTTGTTTGTAGCTGAATTCTGTACAGGTGATTTGTTTGCAGCTGAGCTCTTTACAGAATGGTTTCTTTAAACAAATCACCTGTACAGAATTCAGTTACAAACAAATCACCCTGTAGAGAGGTCAGCTAGAAGAAATTACCTTGTACATAGTTCAGCTACAAAGAAACCACCAAGTAGAGAGTTCAGCTGCAAAGAAATCACCCTGTAGAAAATTTAGCCACAAACATATTGCCCTGTAGAAAGATCAGTTAGAAGAAGTTACCTTTTAGAGATTTCAGCTACAAAGAAACCATTCTTTAAAGAGCTCAACTGCAAACAAATCATCTGTACAGAATTCAGCTACAAACAAATCACCCTGTAGAGAGATCAGCTAGAAGAAGTTAACTTGTAGAGAGTTCAGCTACAAAGAAACCAACATTTAGAAAGTTCAGCTTCAAACAAATCACCTGTAGAGAGTTCAGCTACAACAAATCTCCCTGTAGAGAGATCAGTTAGAAGAAGTTACCTTGTAGAGAGTGAAGCTACAAACTAGTCACCTTGTAGAGACATCAGCTAGAAAAGTTATCTTGTAGAGAGTTCAGCTACATCGGAACCCCAAAAGGCACATCCCACTGGTAAGTTTGTTATTATGATGTAAAATGGTGATCATACACTGCTTCGTTTGACCTCTAGCCTTGCGACTGTGGTCAGTCAGTCAGGCAGTCAGTGAAACTAAAATTCGAGTTTTGGCGATTTTTTAAAATTCTATATCCAGCCATCTGTAAGTGTTTTGTTATATTTAATGCTGTATTATGTACCACTCTGCGTGGGCAGTTCAAAGGCACCGCCAGTGCCATAATTTGTATATTGCACTGCTGCAGACCGCAGCGAGTGCATTATAACTTATAACGCACTGGTTGCGGTTTTGTAGACCACAACGAGTGCATTATAAGTTATAATGCACCGACCGCAGTGCAATATACAGATATTGCACTGGCTGCGGTTTTGTGCAGCATAGCACAAGTGCCGGTGGCGAAGACCACTACGACACCTCACCTAATAGGTGGAAAGATACTTCACAGATCACTCGAATTCTTTTATAGCCTGACATGTAAAGGTCGATTGTGGGCCATAACGTCACCAATACGTATAATGTTTACAAGCAGCCAATGGCGATCGAAAAAGCCAACACGGGTGGCCACAACTCTAGTCTACATATATATAAACGTACTTATACACCATACTAGTCTGGTGCCATCTTAGCCCAGATTAAACTGTAGTCCACTTCGACAATGACTCAATAAAACAAATATATTCTAAATAATACTAACTTTTACGTTCGATTGTGGTAACCAGTTTTGTCATGCCACCTGATTCGAGTTTAGCCAGTGTGAATAGTAAGAATTAGACTAGTATCGTTTAGTATTTAGGTTTTGTTTACTTAAAACGTCTATTTAGCTACATTTTTTCGCTCAAGAGAATCACTATGGCGATTAGTCTGGCGCTTAGTCTATATGGCGATTGAGTGATCATGCTGGCATGCTGAGCACTACATGATGAGAGTCGAACAGCGAATGCAGGTTAGTGATATAACCCATAGTGTACTAGCTTTCAATATCTCAGGTGGCTGCAGTACTGCAGGGGGAACGTCATCGCAACGTCAGGCTTGGTTACCCACAATCGATGTTAGAAACCTGGCCTTTATAAGTGTTACAGCTGTCTTGTGAGACTCTCCCCACCTATTAGGTGAGTGGTACATAACAGTTATACAACGTGCACTCGTGCTCTGCCTGTATAAACGCACTTGCCTTCGGGCCTGACGGCCCTCAGGCTCGTGCGTTTATATCAGGCAGAGCACTCGTGGCCGTTGTATAACTATATAATATGGACTAGTACTATTCCGTAAAGGTAATTTTCGTCACGTTAAATGTTTCTAGGGTGATTTTTGAAGGTGGAATTTTGGGAGGCGCTCAAAAGTTTCACCGCAATCCTTACTATAAGACATCAATTCTTCTTGAAAGACTATTCTGAGAATATCCTCTTTTGCAATTGGTTAAATATATATCTTTACCAAAACAGCCAAGCTGGGTGTGGCCCCCAAAATAGCCATGGTGAAAAAATATGTGAAATCCAAGGTGCATGGTGGCCAAGAAATGGCTGTGATGATAGATTAAAGTTAATGGCAAAAAAATTGATATTTCAGGTGAATTTCTGTTGCCTTCCTGAGGATTTGGCACCAAATTCACCCAAATTGTTGTAATTAAAAACTTTACCATTAACCTACCATCACAGCCATTTCTTGTCTACATGCTACTTGGATTTCACATCTTTTTTCACCATGGCTAGTTTATATGGTAATAAATCAAAGCTAGGTGTAAAATAAACAGAATGATAATGCAGCTTTTTCATCAAAGAATAAAGTAAACTGATCATGAGGGCTATATATATATATACAAGCACGAGTGGTCTGCCTGATATGTCCACTTTCAGCATAAGAGCCGTAGGCCTGAGGGCTGAGGGTAGACATATCAGGCAGACCACGAGTACCCATGTTGCAACTATTATGTAGCACTTTCATTGCAGGCTAATAGCCTGCCGGGTAATTAACCACGCATGCCAATACCAGTATAACCACTGGATTTTATATACATGCCTGAAAGAATTGATTGTGGTAGTCAGCAGGTAACATTTGCAGCTACGTTTGTTATGATATAATTATAAATGGATGAATCCTAAACATATCATAGAAAAAGACGAGTGTTGGGGAATTTACAAATATTTTAATGCTATCACATTGTTTAAAGACTAATTACAACATATAAAAGTTCTAAAGGGCTACGTAAGTTTCATTGTAGCATGGTTGACTTGTGCTATCTGTAATGTGGGTGTGGTCTGTATTCGAAAATGTGCCAAAACGCTTGTGTATGTGCTATAAGACTAGTTTCCTTTAACTATAATACAATTCCCAGTAAGAGTACTCCATCTGAGTGCTTCTTGTGGCAAGACTCCAATTCGTCACATGAGCATTAATTTATTTTCCCATAATCAATTTCAGTCTGAGCTTTTATAAAACAAACAGGGTGGTACCACTACCTTATGAGTCAGAGTAGATAATACCCTAACCACAGGGTAATAATTATGAGATATGTACAACAGCAGCTTCCTTTGATCTGCCCATGGAAAGTATTACATAATTATAACATTAATGTGAGTGCAAGCATTCAGAGTAGCTGTAATGCTGATTTTCATTCCTCCACCTTATGAATCAATCACATCATAAGAGTGAAAAGCAACACTATCCTCTACAGTGTAGTTCCCACCAGCCCTTATGGTATAGCTATAGCTATAATACCTTCACATAATTTCATCCAACAATTATTTCCAATATACGAAGGTATCAAGTCCATGTGACTACAAGTGATCAAGTTTGCCTGACCTTATACTGATAATACTGTCCAATTGCAAAAACATTACACAACTCTGTCTACCGTCTGAAACTATTGTGGACAAGATACTTGGGGAAAAGCTTACAACACATGCAGAATTTAAGGAAATTAGAAGTTCAGTTTTTAAGTGATGTGGTTATAAAGCCAATATTTCAGATTGCATGTGTCGGCTTGAAGGAACTCACAGTGCATGTACATGCAAGAGAGTAGTGTTGTAATTGTAAGGTATTTTCATTTTATTGTTATTGTAGGGTTTCAAAAATTAAATTAGTTATAGTTATTAATTGTTAACAATAAGTCAACCCATAAAGTTGTTGTTATTGTCCTGTATAATTGTTATTTGTTACTGTTATTTGTTGTTTTTGTTTTTTTGTATGTAGCCATGGCATGCAAGAATTAGTTTGTAAAATGTAATCTCTATAATAAGTAGCACTAGTTACGTACTTTAGTGTTAATAATTTTCCCTACTAAACTCTGCTGTGCATGGCTTCAGATTCTTAAGCTGCAGGTGCATATACATGCACTTTCAGAGACCTTAACCTATAAAGTGACATCTGAGTGAGATGTGCATATATGTTTCTATTATTTAATGACCAACATTATCAAATTTATAGAATCTTGCACTTAGCATAGAAAAAATCTACTAGAAAAGGATGCCACTCATATGTGAACCACGGACAATCAGCCATTTGTTTCAAGCTGATATTGTTCACTTGTCAACTGCAATTTGGAAATTTGGTCACCATTGTAGACTGTACAATGGAAATGGACCAGAGTCTTGTGAGAAAATTGGACATAGCCAATAGTCAGTTTGTATTCACCTGAGCCCTGTCAAAAACTACCAAATGCATGTGTGTGCCTCACACACAATGCATGAGAGCTAAAGTGTCTGTGTATACTTTGAGTTTTAAAGTACAGCTATTATGTTATGTAGAAATGTAGCTAGGTGGATTGTGAAAGCATGTAGGGTTTAGAATAGGCAGATCAATAGAATTGCCAAGAAAAATGATCCAGTGTATTGTACCAGACAAATCAAAGCATGGTGCCTTTTCCTCAACAATTACTTTAGGTACATTTTAAAGGTAACCAATATTTAAATAAATTACTAAGAAAGTGTTTAACTGTTTTGAATGAACTGCCAAGGACTGTTACAGGTCTTCAGTAGTGTTTTTCTAGTATACTAGAACTAGAATTAAAAGTAGAGCCTTTTCTTTTTAGTTCTAGGAACTAGAACTAAACTATAATTCCATTACAATCTATTTAAAAAAACTAGAACTATACTAGAAAAGTGTTGTTTTTAAGTTTTTTAACAAGAACTAAACTAAAATTAATAGCTTTTATAGTACCGATACTAGAACTAAACTAAAACTTTTAGTACTGCAACTACTACTACTACAACTGTTATTTGAGATTTGGCAGGAGCCTGATTGGTGAACTGACTATCTGGCACATCAAGTTAAAGCCTGACTTTGAAGTACATATTAACATATAAGATGCATGATTAAGAACAAAGGCAACTTTCCATTACTATCTCAAGTGGCTTGTGACATTGTAGCAACCACTGCCCTGGTGGAAAGAATAATTTCTTCTGGTGGAGAGAGAAACAAAACCGCACAACAGATGAAAACTTAGAAAGAGAGATCTTCTTACATAGAAACAATAAGTGTATTGTTTAGGTAGGATGTTTTCTTAAATCTTTGATTAGGTTCTATTTCTCAAAGTGGTATAGGACGATAATTCCATTACACCTAGTTAGTGATCATTTATTCGTAAAAGCAATGAATAAGTATGACCAAGACTCTTGGTATGACTAAGTATATATTCTTAGCATCACTACAGTACTGTAACTAATACTTACTAAATTGCAGGTACTATAATCTAATCAAAACAGCCAAGCTGTAAAAAAAGGAGTGCGGCCCTTGAAAAGGCTATGGTGAAAAAAGATGTGAAATCCAAGGTGGCGGCCAAGAAATGGCTGTGATGGTAGGTTAATGGTAAAAATTTTAATAACGACAATTCAGGTGAATTTTGTGCCAAGACCAAGCGGCACCAAATTCACCAGAATTGTTGTTATTAAAATTTTTACCATTAACCTACCATCACAGCCATTTCTTGGCCGCCACCTTGGATTTCACATCTTTTTTCACCATAGCCTTTTCAAGGGCCGCACTCCTTTTTTTACAGCTTGGCTGTTTTGATTAGATTTCACTTCTTTTTGTATTTGTATACCCCAAAGCCGGCCTATGGCCAGCTTTGGGGCTTTTTAACCTATATATTTTTCTTTACCACAGGAAAAAGAAAAAGATGAAGCAGATTTTATAAATACTTTAACTCATTCTGATTTTATCAGTAAATGTACAAATTATATAATATAATGCATACATCAAGAGTTCATTATATTATGAACTCTTGCATATATTTATTACATGTCAATTAATCCCCACAGGATAATTTGCAGCTGATCTCTCTACTGGGTGACTTGAAATGTAGCTGAATTCTCTACAGGGTGATCTGCTTGTACGTAGATGAATTCTTTACAGGATTCTCTCTACAGGGTGACTTGACTCTAGCTGAACTCTCTGCAGGGTTATCTGTTTGTAGTTGAATTCTCTACGGGGTGATTTGTTTGCAGCTGAACTCTCTACAAGGTAAATTCTTCTAGCTGATCTGTCTACAGGGTGACTTGTTTCTAGCTGGTCTCTCTACAGGGAGATTTGTTTGTAGCTGAATTCTCTACAGTGTGATTTATTTGCAGCTGAACTCTCTACATGGTGGTTGCTTTGTAGCTGAACTCTCTAAAAGGTGACTTCTTATAGCTGAACTCTCTACAGGGTGATCTTTTCATAGCTGAACTCTCTACAGGATGATTTGTTTGCAGCTGAACTCGCTACATGATGATTTCTTTGTAGCTGAACTTTCTACAGGTGATTTGTTTGTAGCTGAACTCTCTACAAGGTGATACTTCTAGGTGATCTCTCTACAGGATGACTTGTTTCTAACTGAACTCTCAACAGGGTGATCTGTTCATAGCTGAACTTTCTACTGGGTGATTTGTTTGCAGCTGAACTCTCTACATGGTGGTTTCTTTGTAGCTGAACTCTCTACAAGGTAACTTCTTCTAGCTGATCTCTCTACAGGATGACTTATTTGTATAGCTGAACTCTCTACAAGGTGATACTTCTAGGTGATCTCTCTACAGGATGACTTGTTTCTAACTGAACTATCAACAGGGTGATCTGTTCATAGCTGAACTTTCTACTGGGTGATTTGTTTGCAGCTGAACACTCTACATGGTGGTTTCTTTGTAGCTGAACTCTCTACAAGGTAACTTTTTCTAGCTGAACTCTCTACAGGGTGACTTCTTCTAGCTGAACTCTCTACAGGGTGACTTGTTTCTAGCTGAACTCTCTACAGGTGATTTTTTTGCAGCTGAACTCTTTACATGGTGGTTTCTTTGTAGCTGAACTCTCTACAAGGTAACGTCTTCTAGCTGATCTTTCTACAGGGTGATTTGTTTGTAGCTGGATTCTCTACAGGGTGATTTATTTGCAGCTGAACTCTCTACAAGGTGACTTCTTCTAGCTGAATTCTCCACAGAGTGATTGATTTTTTTGCAGCTGAACTCTCTACATGGTGGTTGCTTTGTAGCTGAGCTCTCTAAAAAGTGACTTCTTCTAGCTAAACTTTCTACAGGGTGATCTTTTCATAGCTGAACTCTCTACAGGATGATTTGTTTGCAGCTGAACTCTCTACATGATGATTTCTTTGTAGCTGAACTCTCTACAGGGTGATTTGTTTGTAGCTGAACTCCCTACAAGGTAACTTCTTCTATAGCTAATCTTTCTACAGGCGATTTGTTTGTAGCTGAGTTCTCTACAGGGTGCTTGTTTGCAGCTGAACTCTCAACATGGTAGTTTCTTTGTAGCTGAACTCTCTATAATGTGACTTCTTCTAGCTGAACTCTCTACAGGGTGACTTGTTTCTAGCTGATCTCTCTACAGGGTGACTTGTTTTTAGCTCAACTCTCTACAGGTGATTTGTTTGCAGCTGAGCTCTCTACATGGTGGTTTCTTTGTAGCTGAACTCTCTACAAGGTAACTTCTTCTAGCTGATCTTTCTACTGGGTGATTTGTTTGTAGCTGAATTCTCTACAAGGTGATTTATTTGCAGCTGAACTCTCTGCAAGGTGACTTCTTCTAGCTGAACTCTCTACAGAGTGATTGATTTTTTTGCAGCTGAACTCTCTACATGGTGGTTTCTTTGTAACTGAACTCTCTACAGGGTGATTTGTTTGTAGCTGAACTCTCTACAGGGTGATCTGTTCGTAGCTGAACTCCCTACAAGGTAACTTCTTCTAGTTGATCTTTCTACAGGGCATATTTGTTTGCAGCTGAACTCTCTACATGGTAGCTTCTTTGTAGCTGAACTCTCTACAATGTGACTTCTTCTAGCTGATCTCTCTACAAGATGACTTGTTTCTAGGGTTAACTGAACTCTCTACAGTGTGATCTGTTCATAGCGGAACTTTCTACTGGGTGATTTGTTTGCAGCTGAACTCTTTGCATGATTGTTTCTTTGTAACTGATTTCTCTACAAGGTAACTTCTTCTAGCTGATCTCTCTTCAGGGTAATTTATTTGAGCTGAACTCTCTACATGATGGTTTCTTTGTAGCTGAACTCTCTATTAGGTACCTTCTTCTGGCTGATCTGACTACAGGGTGACTTGTTTGTAGCTGAATTCCCTACAGAATAACTTGCAATGTAATATAATTGAGTAATTTATAAATGCAGCTGGATGCTTTATTAGGGTGACTGTTCTATTAGAGTATCTCGATCTCGCATTTGTTACACGTAGTTGTCTTTCGAATCATAACTCAGTGGTTTGTAATCCGATTCTTCTGTACTACTGCGAGGACTTTTTATGATGATTATTCCAGCTACATACTGATTTTCAGCTCGTTGCTCTAAGGGGTTTGCCTGGTAAACACGAAAACTAATAGTTTTTTATTCATAAAAATTGATTGCGTAATTTTGACACAGGTCGGGTTTTGTGTCATATCTCCATGGTCTTTATTCCGATTCCTTTCAAACCACAAAAAGGCACTCCTACGATGGTTGCTCCATCTACATAGCAATTTTCAACTGATTCCTCAAAGGAGTTTATCCTGTAGGCGTGACAGACCTTTGACCTTATTTTACGCAAATAATCGGTCATAACTCCGTGAATGTTCATCGGATTCCTACCAAAGTTGGTACAGAGATCCGCCTTAATGAGCCCTTTAAGTGTGCCAAATTTCACCCCGATCCGAGCACGCATTCGTGTTTTATGGCGGATCTTGCGAAGTGTGCGAAATGAAGAAGAAGTAGAAGAAAAACTTTTAGCAATCTGGTCCTTTTTATTCAGTTGTCCAGCACGTGCTTTCTTTGTGCTGGGGGTGGTAGGCAAGGGCAGTCCATCCAGCCCGGGAAAAAAAAAAAAAGAAAAACGAAGAAATTAAAACGAAATTTTGTTCGCTCGTATCTCGGAAATGGCTGGAGCGATTTTCTTCAAATTTGGTGTAGACTCCCCTAGCTGGCCGGCACGTTTGTAGCAAATTTGGTTCCAATCGGATAAGGGATCACAGAGCTACATAGGTGTGAAAATTGCGTTTTCTTTCTTCCTGTTAATATACTCACGGGTGGCACGCCGGCTTCTTGGGCCGCACGACACACTACCGTGTGTCTTGATACTAACTAAATTTGTTTCAGCCATGGATACTAGAACTAATACAAACTATTATTGTTTCTAACAAGGTGTAGCTACTAGAACTAATACTAACTAAATTGTTTTAAACAATGAATACTAGAACTAATATTAACTTAAAATATTTCTGGCAACTGAACTAGAACTAGAACTATACTAGAAAAATATACTTGTACTAGAAAACACTAAGGTCTTGTGCAGCTTTTGTTTATAAGACTTAACTTGTGCTTGGGTGTCCTATAGGATCTTTATTTATGATCTGGTATTCTGTTGTAAATAAGTCAAAAGTGCTTGTTATAAATTCATTGCCATGCAGTGGAATAATTTTCCTAATGTTACAAAAAAGATTTTAGAATTATTGTTATTGCTATTAATTGTTGTGTGTTGGATTAGAATATTATTAGTTATTGTTTGTTATTGTTAACAATAATTTTTAAGTTGCTACAAAAAAATATTTTTTTGATTTAGTTATTGTTTAACAATTACAACACTACAAGAGGGGCTGACATATAAGCAATATTCATGGTTGAAGGAATGGATAAAGAATGGTTGTGTTCCAACACATCTGGCATTTGTTGTTTTAGATTTTTGTCCTTTTTCTTTAGAGAAATCGTTTTTCCTACTACGAGAATGTGTAATATCAGTAGACCACAAACATCATTTCAAGTTGTATATTGATTTTAAAGTTCCATTGAACCTTTTCCCTACATTGCCAGGGTTTTAGTTACAGTTTGGCCAACAGGTAGCTTTGCCGTTTGTCAAGGCTAATAGTTTTGGAATATTGGGACTGGATTGGGACCTTTTAATATTAACTGACTGCATTTGTAATGACAAGACACTTCATAAAGTAAGGTATATATCTGCTCATTGTAGTGTGTTTAAGTCAGTTTGTGATGATCAGTGGCAGATCTAGATGGGTTTCTGTGGTTTCAACAGAAACCCCCTTAGTGGCATTCTCAATACATAAACATTATTGTATTGACAATTTGTCATAGCAAACAACTATTAGTCCGGTAGATATAACTGAAAAAAGGGGTGAATCCGGAAAAAAATTGAAGAAAGCTGAATTTGGTATCATTAGAAAGCAAATTTTTAATAGAATAACATATTCAAAATCTTCTAAAATCCACCTCGGGGAAATTTTTTTATGGCCGATTTAGTATTTAGCATATATGACTAGATTCAGGAAAGTGGATCTTCCACGCATATCCAATTTACCAACTTTGACAACTCGTAACTTCAGATTGGAAAATGGTATTGACTTGCAATTTGATCAGTAGTGAGCACCAGCATCACTTATTACATGGAGAAAATTTCAGATTGATATTCAACTTGAACACTAAGTTGTGGTTTCTCAATCGGATGTATTTGCAGACCCATTTTTGCAAATCTGGTCATTTGTGACCAACAAAAATGTGCTACCCTTAAATTATTTTTTCACAAGAAATAGTTTCCTTAGCACTTCTGCAACTCTCTCCTCCACATTTTGCAACACATTAATAATCCATGTTTGCAACAAGAGCATAATATTGCTACCACATGGATTTACAGTGGAAAGCTGGAATTTATATTGTACAAACTTAATTATATGATCTATGGGACTGGTCCCATGTCTATCATCATCGGTTGCAGCCTTAGTCCTTCTAGTTTCCAGCCCCATATTAAGTTCCCTCCAATGAATAACTTCTTGCATCAGCTAAAATCATTGATCCTGAAAGCTCCATCCAACTGCAAGGGTTAGCACACTTTCACAGCTTGCATGTGTAATAACTTTCTGATGCCACCATTTCCATGTACTTTGTTTTGTATACCTGAGACTCCTCAATAAATCAGCCATCAAACTCCAACTTTTTCAACATGTGCAATTGTTGCATTATATAATCCATCATTAACTTTTCAATTGTTTGCACATCATTTGATTGCTGATTAGGCCAACTTTACCTATTCAAATGTTGCGGACATTGTATCACAGCCACCCAGGAATGTGAAAAGAGGACCTACATATGTGCCCAATAACGTCATCATTTTTCCAGATCTTCAAACGTTTTACAACCTCTGAATGAAAAGAGATATGTACTTGTCATGTTCTGCTTCCAGCGTGCACCAGTAACACAAGAACTTCATTGTTGTCATCAGCTACAACATTCAATCTACTTCCTTCAATTGCAAAATTGAAATGTGCATTGGACCATCAGTATGTCAGAATCTCCATGTGTGCAATCAGTGTGTAGGGCTGGCAGCATCCCCAGGTATGTTATGGTACGTATGTGCAGGTGCAGATATTCAGTCAAGTGAATCTATGAAAGCATACAAAAACCAGGAAGTTTGAGCAAACATCAATTGATTGTCCAATATCTGAGAGATGATGGCCAGGTTGTGCATCAGAGTAATTTGGATACTGACACACTGATTATTCAATGTGCACTTCAATTTGCAAATGAAGGTAGTAAAGTGTGTTGTAGCTGATGACACTGATGTTCTTGTCCTCCTGCATGGTGCACCAGAGCATAGCAAGTATATATTTTCTTTCAAAGGTTGGGAAACATTTGAACATTGGAAAATTGATGACATTATTGGGCACATAGGTCCTATTGTAATGTCATAATTACATCTTCTCTTTTCACATGCCTGCATGGAGTGGCTGTGATACAACATCCGCAACATTTGAACGGGATAAAGTTGGCCTAATCAAGAAGAAAATGATGTGCAAATGATTGCAAGAACAACACACTTTCACAACTTGTATGTGCATCTACAAGTTATTCATTAGAAGGAACTTAATGACTAACTTGATCCATTACCATAATGGAGCTGGAAACTAGAAGGATCGAGACTATATGCAACTGATGACAACAGACATTGGACTAGCACCAGAAGTCTTAACTTAAATTTGTACAATATAAATGCAAGCTTTCTACTACAAATCCATGTGGTAGCAATATTATGCTCTCAGTGTAATCATGAATTAAAGTATGTTGCAGCATGTGGCAGTTGCAGGGGAGAGAGTTGCAGAAGTGCTGAAGAAACTGTTTACAATAATCGTGACAAATATATTTGTTCAGAACTTACATGATTGGCACCTTTTTATTTCTATAACTAGTCTTATCCTTATTTCATACAGCTAATATTGATTGCAATGAATTTCTTATGAGAAAATAATTTAAGGATAATATGCATTTTTGTTAGCCACAAATGACCAGATTTGCAAAAATAGGTCTACCAAATGCATTTAATAAAGAAACCACAACTTAGTGTACAAAGTGAATGAATATCAACCTGAAATTTTCTCCACCTAATAAGTGATGCTGGTGCTCACTACTGATCAAATTTCACGTCAATACCATTTTCCAATCTGAAGTTATGAGTTGTCAAAGTTGGTAAATTGGATATGTGTGGAAGAACAACTTTCCTGAATCCAGTCACATATGCCTCAATACTAAATTGGCCATAAACATTTTTCCCCAAGGTGGATTTTAGCGGATTTTGGATATGTTATTCTATGAAAAATTTACTTTCTAATGATACCAAAATCAGCTTTCTTCGATTTTTTTCCGGGTCCAACCTTAAATCTACCGGACTATACATAGATCTACCCGTAGCATGCATGCAGTTGCACTTAACTAACACCATTTATAGCTATTAAACCATCAGCAACACCTCACATTTCATCTCCCACTGCATTAAAACGACAATAGAGCAGTCAAGTAACTACTCTAATAGAGAAATCAAAGCTACAGCTTGTAGTCACCATATTTGCCCTATAGTTAGCTATAGTACTTAGTAACTATTTACAGTTTAAAGCATTGAATTTATTGTAATTGCTAACTAATCTAAATCCGACCTCATAGCTTCTAAAATCTCAAAAATTTCAAGAGAATTGCCTTCAGAGGCCTTATTTAGCTATACCACTTTTCAGAAACCCCCTTTTAAAAATCCTAGATCCACCACTGATGATATATATATATATATATATATGTTAAGTAAAAGTCTAAATTTTGTGACTGGGTTTGACTTTGCACATTCTGGGCTTCATTTTGGACACTTGGAGCAGCTAGCTATTGCATGCCCAAATTTTCAATGTCTTAACTTGGAGGGTAACGAAGAGTGCCTAAGTAGTCTAGGTCTTTAAATGATTGCTCAGTACTTGTGTGGATTAAATTTGAATTACATATCAGTGAAGAAAGTGGAGGATCAAGTTGTACTATAGGAAATACTAAGTGATATGAAGCTAACACATCTGGCAGCTGAAGTTTGCATATTTCAACCACTAATGGGGAACAGAGAATACCTTGTTAGCTCATTTGAGAAATGCTCTAGTTTGTATGGACTGCAGTTAAATGCAATTTATCTTTCTGATTCGTGTGAAGAATGCATTGATTATGGAGGTCAGTGGTCATTGTTGTTTTATTTCCCAGTTTTGAAGTACTGCACAATACAAACTGATGAAGATGAAAAATTAATGATGTCCAGGAGATTATGGACGGTTGTAGAGAACTGTTTATTTTTGTCATGTATATCTTATGCTTAACTTTTCATTGTTCAACTATCCCTCTAGGGACCTACATGCAGGGAGGCAACAAATTAGCTTGTGGCACAGGGAGTCAGAAACATGAATCTGAACACTATGCTGAATGCAGAAAAAAATCCCAGACCAAGTGGTGACTTTTACTGTCTTCTACTTATAATTTACAGCAGCTGAGCCCTGAGTCATGCAGAACCAATCTTCCCAACATCTTCATGGAGACGGTATCAGCTCATGGTGGTTTAGTGCATTTCATCTTCCATGTGAATTCAGTGAATTACTGTTCTAGTTGTAAATTCTCCTACACTATTGACAATGATTATATAACCTTACAAAGCAGTATATATATATATATATATATATATATGTAATAAGCACAATTCTAAGGTCAAATCAAAATACATTATATCCAGTTGGTGGAAAACTGTTCACTGTTGGTGATTGCAGAGTGGTCCAAAAATATCAAGAGTATACATCAAGTTTGGAAGAATTTTTATAGCACAGACCTTGGTCCATTGTGATGATAGAATACTGACTGCATGGTACACGTAAAAAAAAAATCTGTGGCATGCTCGTAAAATATATATGCATTCATTTTCAAGTATTCTTTGTATAGTGTTGTTTAAAGTATAATACATTATTATCATTAAACAGTAGCCAATGCTTGTTGTGACACAACCCAGTATTATAGTAGTGCTGTATGGCTAGTGTGGTGAGGGAGGGAGGGATGCACTATAGTAAGCAAAGTGTAATTGAAACTACAGTGGAGAGGGGGCTATCCAAACACCAAAGTACTTTGTCGACAAGTGTATGCTCAATTAGAGTAACTGAACAAATCTCTGTGTATATATATAAATGGGTGGGCTGAGTTCTGATGGATGTTTGATTTACGTACTTTTCACTACAACAATAAAAATGCTCTTCATTCAGATGACTGAATGCACAGTACGGATATAACACTTCTTATTGTTTTACTGTGATTTAATATCATGCACTATATATTCCAGCTTGTTTCAGTACCTTTTATTGATGTGCTATGGTCCCTACTCTAGTTGAAAATTCCAATTTTTTTGTGTTCTTGTATATATGATGCATGTTCAATCTGCCAAATATCATTTTAACATACCATACAGGAAAGAAAATATGCTTATGAACTGTGATAGTCAAACTTCTGAAAAGGCTATAAAACTGGTTGTCAAAAGCCGGTCACATTATGATGGTGTTGGATACTGATTGCTTCTATTACTCTTATAATAAGGCTATACTTCAACTTTTAATATACAGGACTTTATGTTATGTAGCGCAATCCCTCCAAAACCATGCACTTCAAGAGTCTGTCCTGACTTTCATAATTATATGGATGGTGTACATATGTAGTCTATTTGATTTCTCTTATACTCCACCTCATGATCAGTGTCATGTTAGCTATTACATGTCTCAATTTTACATGCTAGAACAATACAATACATACATTGGTATTTATTCCTCACTTACCTGTCTGATTGTAACCATGTATACTGCTCCATGCAAAATTAATATGCTTTTTAAGCTTGTGTCTGCATAGCCATGGATTCCCGAGTGTTGTAGCAAGTTTAGCCCAAACAAAGTTAGTTCACACAGTGAAATTATTTTTTAACACTACAAGCAATAGTTGGCTACAACAATAAACAATATAGTTAGCTACCTACAGTGTTGCATGCATGCTCTATATTATGATTTATGTGTATAGAATACTTATTTTATAGTAGTTATTAAAGTAAACAGTGACGTGCAGATCAAAATTAAATAATATATAGAATCCTCAGTGTACTAAAATTATGTAAAATTTGATGCTGAAATTACTCCTCATATACCATTATCTAATCCAAAACAGCCAAGCTGTAAAAAGAGAGTGTGGCCCTCAAAAAGGCTATGGTGTAAAAAGATGTGAAATCCAAGGTGGCGGCCAAGAAATGGCCGTGATGGTATGTTAATGGTAAAAACTTTAATAACGGGACAATTCAGGTGAATTTTGTGCCAAGACCAAGCAGCACAAAAATTCACCTGAATTGTCATTATTAAAATTTTTACCATTAACCTACCATCACAGCCATTTCTTGGCCGCCACCTTGGATTTCACATCTTTTTTCACCATAGCCTTTTTGAGGGCCGCACTCTTTTTTTTACAGCTTGGCTGTTTTGGATTAGATTTCACTTCTTTTTGTATTTGTATACCCAAAAGTCGGCCTATGGCTGGCTTTGGTACTTTTTTAACCTATCTTTTTTTCTTTACCACAAGAAGAAGAAAAGATGAAGTAGATGTTAAATACTTTAAATATTTCTGATTTCATCAGTAAATGTACAAATTATATATATATTAATACATATATTTATTACAGAACTCTCCATGGTGGTTTCTTTGTAACTGAACGCTCTACAAGGTGACTTCTTCTAGCTGCTCTCTCTACAGGGTGAATTGTTTGTAGCTGAACGATCTACAAGGTAACTTCTTCTAGCTGATCTCTCTACAGGGTGATTTATTTGTAGCTGAACTATCTACAAGGTAACTTCTTCTAGCTGATCTCTCTACAGGGTGATTTGTTTGTAGTTGAATTCTGTACAGGTGATTTGTTTGCAGCTGAGCTCTTTACAGAATGGTTTCTTTGTAGCTGAACTCTCTACATGGTGGTTTCTTTGTAGCTGAACTCTCTACAAGGTGACTTTTCTAGCTGATCTTTCTACAGAGTGATTTGTTTGTAGCTGAACTCTACAAGGAAACTTCTTCTAACTGAGCTCTGTACAGGGTGAATTGTTTGTAACTGAACAATGTAATTTCTTCTAGCTGATCTCTCTACTGGGTGATTTGTTTGTCTGTACAGGTGATTTGTTTGCAGCTGACCTCTTTACAGAATGGTTTCTTTGTAGCTGAACTCTCTACAAGGTAACCTCTTCTAACTGATCTTTCTAAAGGGTGATTTGTTTGTAGCTGAACTCTCTACATGGTGATTTCTTTGTAGCTGAACTCTCTACAAGGTGACTTCTTCTAGCTGATCTTTCTACAGAGTGATATGTTTGTAGCTGAACTCTCTACAAGGAAACTTCTTCTAACTGAGCTCTGTACAGGGTGAATTGTTTGTAGCTGAACTATCTACAAGGTAATTTCTTCTAGCTGATCTCTCTACAGGGTGATTTGTTTGTAGCTGAACTCTGTACAGGTGATTTGTTTGCAGCTGAGCTCTTTACAGAATAGTTTCTTTGTAGCTGAACTCTCTACAAGGTAACTTCTTCTAACTGATCTTTCTACAGGGCGATTTGTTTGTAGTTGAACTCTCTACATGGTAGTTTCTTTGTAGCTGAACTCTCTACATGGTGACTTCTTCTAGCTGATCTTTCTATAGGGTGATTTGTTTGTAGCTGGATTTTTTACAGAGTGATTTGTTTGCAGCTGAACTCTCTACATGGTGGTTTCTTTGTAGCTGAACTCTCTACAAGGTGACTTCTTCTAGCTGACCTTTCTACAGGGTGATTTGTTTGTAGCTGAACTATCTACAAGGTAACTTCTAGCTGATCTTTCTACAGGGTGATTTGTTTGTAGCTAAACTCTCTACAAGAAAACTTCTTCTAACTGATCTCTGAGCAGGGTGAATTGTTTGTAGCTGAACTCTCTACAAGGTAACTTCTTCTAGCTGATGTCTCTACAAGGTCACTAGTTTGTAGCTGAACTCTCTACATAGTGGTTTCTTTGTAACTGAACTCTCTACAAGGTGACTTCTTCTAGCTGATCTTTCTACAGGGTGATTTGTTTGCAGCTGAACCCTCTACAAGGAAACTTCTTCTAGCTGATCTCTCTACAGGGAGATTCGTTCGTAGCTGAACTCTCTACAGGTGATTTGTTTGCAGCTGAACTCTCTACATGATGGTTTCTTTGTAGCTGAACTCTCTACAAGGTAACTTCTTCTAGCTGATCTCTCTACAGGGCGATTTTTTTGTAGCTGAACTCTCTGCATGGTGGTTTCTTTGTAGCTGAACTCTACAAGGTGATTTCTTCTAGCTGAACTATCTCTTTCCGTAGTTGAACTCCCTACAAGGTAACTTCTTCTAGCTGATCTCTCTACAGGGTGAATTGTTTGTAGCTAATCTCTCTACAGGGTGACTTGTTTGTAGCTGATCTCTATACAGGTTATTTGTTTCTAGCTGATCTCTTGAATTCTCTTCAGGGTGACTGCTCTATTAGGATGACTACTCTATTAGAGTATCTCGATCTCGCACTTGCTACACCAAGTTGGATTTCGTGTTATAACTCCGTGGCTTTAAGTCTGATTCTTCTACACCATTGAAGAGCCTTTCTAAGATGATTAAAGTATATGCTGATATTTTGAGTCAGGTTGCATTAAGGGTCGCATAGCTTAAAATATGCTCACAGGGTTAAATCCTGTAGATTTAGAAAGAAATGAATGATACTAATTCAGATCAACATAGACAGTGATCATAAGCTAACTGCAAATCCAATTAAGAGATAACTTAGTTCATTAAGCAGGAATACTGCTCTGGATTAGCTACATGTACCTCTTACCGTGTAGTAAGGAGCATGAAGATATAAAGTGCAAAAACCAAGTCAACTATGGTGTTTTGAATGCCATTAGAGTGCCTGTAAATATTTCTACAACATTTACCACAATTGAATATAAAATAATTAACTTATCAAGTAATGAATATTGTGACCCATAATACCCCCATATGACTCATAACAGGAGCACATAAAGTACTTTAGAGAAAAAATCATACAGCCCACCACATGGTAGGATAATTTTTGAAATTTTAGGATAGTGTAGTTTATGGTTACACCTTTGCCTACAAGTAGTATGAAAAATTGGGGTCACATTATTAGGTGATAGGAATGTTTTTAACTTAAGTGACTCATAATACCCACATATATCTTACTCCATCTGTACAACGGTTTTCAAAGCATTACCCCAAGCGGTTTATCTGGTAAGCGTGGCAAGTAGTCGTTTTTTATATTAGCTTATCTCGATTGCATAATTGTTACACACTGTTGGTTTTTTTTGTTGTATCTTCCTGGTTTTTAGCTCGATTTCTTTCAAACCACAAAAGGTTTGAGGTTCAATAGTTAACCTATTCACCCACCGATTTTCAGCTTCTTTCCATACGCGGTTTACCCTGTAGGCGTGACAACATATTGGTGTTATTTTTCGTGAATAATCGCTCATAACTCTGCCTGTTTATCGTACTCCAGCCAAAGTTGGTACCGAGATGCACCTTGATACCCCCCTCCTGTGTGCCAAATTTCAAGGCGATCAGATATGGCGTTCGTGTTTTATAGCAGTTTTTGTAAGTGTGCGAAAAGAGGAAGAAAAATAATAAGAAAAAAAAAACCCCAAGAAACTAAGCCAATTTTTAAAGTTTTTTAATATATATATATCTAATCCAAAACAGCTAAGCTGTAAAAAAAGTGTGCGGCCCTCAGAAAGGCTATGGTGAAAAAAGATGTGAAATCCAAGGTGGCGGCCAAGAAATGGCTGTGATGGTAGGTTAATGGTAAAAATTTTAATAATGACAATTCAGGTAAATTTTGTGAAGCGGCACAAAAATTCACCTGAATTGTCGTTATTAAAATTTTTACCATTAACCTACCATCACAGCCATTTCTTGGCCGCCACCTTGGATTTCACATCTTTTTTCACCATAGCCTTTCTGAGGGCCGCACACTTTTTTTTACAGCTTGGCTGTTTTGGATTAGATTTCATTTCTTTTTGTATTTGTATACCCCAAAGCCGGCCTATGGCCAGCTTTGGGACTTTTTTAACCTATGTTTTTTTTTCTTTACTACAAGAAGAAGAAAAGATGAAGTAGATGTACTTTAAATATTTTATCAGTAAATCTACAAATTATATATATAATACATATGTGACCGGATTTGCGAAAAGTGGCCTTCCACACACATCCAATTTGCCAACTTTGACAATTGATAACTTCAGATTGGAAAGAGCTATTGCCTTGAAATTTGGGCAGTGGTGATTTCTTTGCAGCTGAACTCTCCACATGATGGTTTCTTTGTAGCTGAACTCTCTACAAGGTAATTTCTTCTAGCTGATCTCTCTACAGGGTGATTTGTTTGTAGCTGAATTCTATACAGGTGATTTGTTTGCAGCTGAGCTCTTTCTTTACAGAATGGTTTCTTTGTAGCTGAACTCTCTACAAAGTAACTTCTTCTAGCTGCTCTCTCTACAGGGTGATTTGTTCGTAGCTGAATTCTGAACAGGTGATTTGTTTGCAGCTGAGCTCTTTACAAAATGGTTTCTTTGTAGCTGAACTCTCTACAAAGTAACTTCTTCTAACTGATCTTTCTACAGGGTGATTTGTTTGTAGCTGAACTACCTACAAGGTAATTTCTTCTAGCTGATCTCTTTACAGGGTGATTTGTTTGTAGTTGAATTCTGTACAGGTGATTTGTTTGCAGCTGAGCTCTTTACAGAATGGTTTCTTTGTAGCTGAACTCTCTACAAGGTAACTTCTTCTAACTGATCTTTCTACAGGGCAATTTGTTTGTGGCTGTATTTTCTACAGGGTGATTTCTTTGCAGCTGAACTCTCTACATGGTGGTTTCTTTGTAGCTGAACTCTATACAAAGTAATTTCTTCTAGCTGATCTCTCTACAGGGTGATTTGTTTGTAGCTGAATTCTGTACAGGTGATTTGTTTGCAGCTGAGCTCTTTACAGAATGGTTTCTTTGTAGCTGAGCTATCTACAAAGTAACTTCTTCTAACTGATCTTTCTACAGGGCAATTTGTTCGTGGCAGAATTTTATACAGGGTGATTTCTTTGTAGCTGAACTCTCTACATGGTGGTTTCTTTGTAACTGAACTCTCTACAAGGTAACTTCTTCTAGCTGATCTCTCTACAGGGAGATTTGTTTGTAGCTGAACTCTCTACAGGTGATTTGTTTGAAGCTGAACTCTCTAAATGATGGCTTCTTTGTAGCTGAACTCTCTACAAGTTAACTTCTAGCTGATCTCTCTACATGGTGATTTGTTTGTAGCTGAATTCTGTATAGGTGATTTGTTTGCAGCTGAGCTCTTTTAATAATGGTTTCTTTGTAGCTGAACTCTCTCAAGGTAACTTCTTCTAGCTGATGTCTTTACAGGGTCACCAGTTTGTAGCTGAATTCTCTACATGGTGGTTTCTTTGTAACTGAACTCTCTACAAGGTAACTTTTTCTAGCTCATCTTTCTACAGGGTGATTTATTTGTAGCTGAATTCTTTACAGGTGATTTGTTTGCAGCTGAGCTCTTTAAAGAATGGTTTCTTCGTAGCTGAACTCTCTACAAGGTAACTTCTTCTAGCTGATGTTTCTACAAGGTCACTAGTTTGTAGCTGAGCTCTCTACATGGTGGTTTTTTGTAACTGAACTCTCTACAAGGTGACCTCTTCTAGCTGATCTTTCTACAGGGTGATTTGTTTGAAGCTGAACTCTCTACAAGGTAACTTCTTCTAGCTGATCTCTCTACAGGGAGATTTGTTTGTAGCTGAACTCTCTACATGATGGTTTCTTTGTAGCTGAACTACTCTCTACAAGGTAACTTCTTCTAGCTAATCTCTCTACAGGGAGATTTGTTTGTAGCTGAACTCTCTACATGATGGTTTCTTTGTAGCTGAACTCTCTGCAAGGTAACTTCTTCCATTGATCTCTCCACAGGGCGATTTGTTTGTAGCTGAACTCTCTACATGGTGGTTTCTTTGTAGCTGAACTATACAAGGTGATTTTTTCTAGCTGAACTATCTCTTTCCATAGTTGCATGAACTCCCTACAATGTAACTTCTTCTAGCTGATCTCTCTAAAGGGTGACTTGTGTGTAGCTGATCTCTATACAGGTTTCTTATTTCTAGCTGATCTCTTGAATTCTCTTCAGGGTGACTGCTCTATTAGGGTGACTGCTCTATTAGAGTATCTCGATCTCGCACTTGCTGCACCAAGTTGGATTTCGTGTTATAACTCCGTGGCTTTAAGTCTGATTCTTCTACACCATTGATGAGCCTTTCTAAGATGATTACTCCATCTGTACAACGATTTTCAAAGCATTACCCCAAGCGGTTTATCTGGTAGGCGTGGCAAGCAGTCGTTTTTTATTAGCTAATCTCGATTGCGTAATTGTTACACACTGTTGGTTTTTTCGTTGTATCTTCCTGGTTTTTAGCTCGATTTCTTTCAAACCACAAAAGGTTTGAGGTTCAATAGTTAACCTATTCACCCACCGATTTTCAGCTTCTTCCCATACGCGGTTTACCCTGTATAGGCGTGACAACATAATGGTGTTATTTTTCGTGAATAATCGCTCATAACTCTTTGCCTGTTTATCGTATTCCAGCCAAAGTTGGTACCGAGATGCGCCTTTATATCCCCCTTCTGTGTGCCAAATTTCAAGGCAATCGGATATGGTGTTCGCGTTTTATAGCAGTTTTTGTAAGTGTGCGACAAGAAAAAGAAAAATAAGAAGAAGAAGAAGAAGAAGAAGAAGAAGAAGAAGAAGAAGAAGAAGAAGAAAAACCGAAGAAACTGAGCCAATTTTTGAAGTCGCATATCTTGGAACGCGCGAAGCGATTTCGCTCAAATTTGGAATGTGGAGTGCTGCAGTTGGAGGGCATGTCCACAGCAAAAATCGTCTTGTTTCATCAAGGAAGCACAGAGCTACGGAGGTGCGAAAATTGCGTTTTCTTTCTTCCTGTCAATATACTCACGGGTGTTACGCGCGCCGGCTTCTTGGGCCGCACGACACACTACCGTGTGTCTTGATATATATATATATATATATATATATATATTTTATTCCGGCCCTAATGGCACTCCCATCCTCCCCGATCTCTAGCTAGAAGTTAAACCTAATGAACCCTATTAATAAGGTTATGAACCCTATTAATAGGTTTAGCTGCACCCTATTAATAGGTCCATAACCTTATTAATAGGGTTCATTGAAGTCAAATATCTCGGGAACGCTTAAAGCGATTTCGCTCAAATTTGGAATGCGGAGTGCTGAAGTTGGAGGGCGTGTCCACAGCAAAAATCGTCTTGTTTCATCAAGGAAACACATAGCTATGAAGGTGCAAAAAATGTGTTTTTGTTCTTCCTGTCAATACACTCACGGGTGTTGCGCACCGGCTTCTTGGGCCGCACGACACACTACCGCGTGTGTCTTGATTCTATAGCTATTAGCCCACAGCTAGGTATTGTCAACAGATTCAAATCTGCCTAAATAGACCAAGTTGCTTGACTCATTCAATGTGGATGGTGTGAGATGTAGCTATCATAGGCGATTCTAAGGGGGGGCCATGCATGGTCCCCCCTGCTGAAAAATAACTTTTTTAAATCTTGGGGAAAAGTTGCAGTATAAATTGGCATTGTTATTTTTAGCATTTTCCAGGCTGTTTTCAAGCCTTCAAATTGCAAAAATCCTGCAGCTTCTGGGGTGCAATCCCCATGCAGACCCCCCCCCCCCCCCCCCCCTAAAATTCTACTTTATATTACAGCCATATATATACAACAATAGTCGTGCTGTTCCCTACTTGGCCCCCACTGTAGGTCATGTCTAGAATTTCCACTGGTAGCTATGCTACAATTGTGAAAAAATCCTTAAGAGGTAAAGGCCGGTACTTCATTTGGTCAATTCAATAAATTTCATGGACATGGTATTGTAATATGTGACAAATTAACTAGCCCTCCATGCTGCATGTGCATTAACTATGTCTAACCCAATCAGTGATGACATGCATGGTGAACCCTATTAATAAGGTTATGGACTTATGGTATACACATGCAAAAACATCTTCGCTGTAAAAAGGGTGTGTCAAATGCAAGAAACTACAAGTAGCTGTAATAGCTGCAACTAAAAGATCTGATATGTGGTGTGGCCAAGAAAGAATGTAAATGCCACTTAGTATAATTAACACACATTAAAGATTGGAGAATTTTGCACTGACTGATGTTCAGCTACATTTAGACTTGCTGTTTTCTTAATTAATACCTTTAACTCTAATTGACAAGTATTTGGCTGCCTTTTTTCTCAAAAATCAAGACACACGGTAGTGTGTCGTGCGGCCCAAGAAGCCGGCGCGTAACACCCGTGAGTATATTGACAGGAAGAAAGAAAACTCAATTTTCGCACCTCCGTAGCTCTGTGCTTCCTTGATGAAACAAGACTATTTCTCCTGTGGACATGCCCCCCAACTGCAGCACTCTACATTCCAAATTTGAGCGAAATCGCTTCGCGCGTTCCCGAGAAATGCGACTTCAAAAATTGGCTCAGTTTCTTCGTTGTTTTTTTTTTCTTCTTATTTTTCTTTTTCTTGTCGCACGCTTACAAAAACTGCTATAAAACTCGAACGCCATATCTGATTGCCTTGCAATTTGGCACACAGAAGGGGGATATAAGGGCGCATCTCGGTACCAACTTTGGCTGGAATACGATAAACAGGCAAAGAGTTTTGAGCGATTATTCACGAAAAATAACATCAATATGTTGTCACGCCTACAGGGTAAACCGCGTATGGGAAGAAGCTGAAAATCGGTGGGTGAATAGGTTAACTATTGAACCTCAAACCTTTTGTGGTTTGAAAGAAATCGAGTTAAAAAACAGGAAGATACAACGAAAAAACCAACAGTGTGTAACAATTACGCAATCGAGATTAGCTAATAAAAAAACGACTGCTTGCCACGCCTACCAGATAAACCGCTTGGGGTAATGCTTTGAAAATCGTTATACAGATGGAGTAATAATCTTAGAAAGGCTCATCAATGGTGTAGAAGAATCAGACTTAAAGCCACGGAGTTATAACACGAAATCCAACTTGGTGCAGCAAGTGCGAGATCGAGATACTCTAATAGAGTAGTCATCCTAATAGAGCAGTCACCCTGAAGAGAATTCAAGAGATCAGCTAGAAATAAGAAACCTGTATAGAGATCAGCTACACACAAGTCACCCTGTAGAGAGATCAGCTAGAAGAAGTTACCTTGTAGGGAGTTCATGCAACTATGGAAAGAGATAGTTCATCTAGAAAAAATCACCTTGTATAGTTCAGCTACAAAGAAACCACCATGTAGAGAGTTCAGCTACAAACAAATCGCCCTGTGGAGAGATCAATAGAAGAAGTTACCTTGCAGAGAGTTCAGCTACAAAGAAACCATCATGTAGAGAGTTCAGCTACAAACAAATCTCCCTGTAGAGAGATTAGCTAGAAGAAGTTACCTTGTAGAGAGTTCAGCTACAAAGAAACCATCATGTAGAGAGTTCAGCTACAAACAAATCTCCCTGTAGAGAGATCAGCTAGAAGAAGTTACCTTGTAGAGAGTTCAGCTTCAAACAAATCACCCTGTAGAAATATCAGCTAGAAGAGGTCACCTTGTAGAGAGTTCAGTTACAAAGAAACCACCATGTAGAGAGCTCAGCTACAAACTAGTCACCTTGTAGAGACGTCAGCTAGAAGAAGTTACCTTGTAGAGAGTTCAGCTACAAAGAAACCATTCTTTAAAGAGCTCAACTGCAAACAAATCACCTATACAGAATTCAGATACAAATAAATCACCCTGTAGAAAGATGAGCTAGAAAAAGTTACCTTGTAGAGAGTTAAGTTACAAAGAAACCACCATGTAGAGAATTCAGCTACAAACTAGTGACCCTGTAAAGACATCAGCTAGAAGAAGTTACCTTGAGAGAGTTCAGCTACAAAGAAACCATTATTTAAAGAGCTCAGCTGCAAACAAATCACCTATACAGAATTCAGCTACAAACAAATCACCATGTAGAGAGATCAGCTAGAAGAAGTTATCTTGTAGATAGTTCAGCTACAAAGAAACCATTATTTAAAGAGCTCAGCTGCAAACAAATCACCTATACAGAATTCAGCTACAAACAAATCACCCTGTAGAGAGATCAGCTAGAAGAAGTTAACTTGTAGAGAGTTCAGCTACAAAGAAACCATCATTTAGAGAGTTCAGCTTCAAACAAATCACCTGTAGAGAGTTCAGCTACAAACAAATCTCCCTGTAGAGAGATCAGCTAGAAGAAGTTACCTTGTAGAGAGTTCAGCTACAAACAAATCACCCTGTAGAAAGATCAGCTAGAAGAAGTCACCTTGTAGAAAGTTCAGTTACAAAGAAACCACCATGTAGAGAGTTCAGCTACAAACTAGTCACCTTGTAGAGACATCAGCTAGAAAAGTTACCTTGTAGAGAGTTCAGCTACAAAGAAACCATTCTGTTTAGAGCTCAGTTGCAAACAAATCACCTGTACAGAATTCAGTTACAAACAAATCACCCTGTAGAGAGGTCAGCTAGAAGAAATTACCTTGTACATAGTTCAGCTACAAAGAAACCACCAAGTAGAGAGTTCAGCTTCAAACAAATCACCTGTAGAGAGTTCAGCTACAAACAAATCTCCCTGTAGAGAGATCAGCTAGAAGTTACCTTGTGGAGAGTTCAGCTACAAACAAATCACCCTGTAGAAAGATCAGTTAGAAGAAGTCACCTTGTAGAAAGTTCAGTTACAAAGAAACCACCATGAGTGTAGGTCCTCTGCGCCTTGTCTTTTCTTTTATCTTCAATCAGGCTGCTTATCTTCTTCTTCATCCAACGATGAGCTATGCTGTAACACCATCATTCATCTCTTGTTTCACTACTTTTTTGCGTAAATCCCTACTTCACTTTTAAATTAACAATTTTTAAAATACTAGTGATTCATGGTACATAACTTTAAAGCTATATTGGTATGTCAGGATGTTAGGTATTATGGTGATAATATATACAAATGCATATGCACAGCAGGTGAAGAAGAAGAGGTTCAATTTCAGTTCACACACTGGTCTTTGCATTTGTTTCTTATACTTTAGAAGAGTTTAATATGGATGTTCTATTAGAGTAGTTGTACGTTCTAGTCGTATTTTGCTTTTGCCCCTAACATAAGTTTGACCTCAAGAACTTAGTTCTTGCTTTTCCCATCTTTTCATTGCTCATGCATGTATGCTTAAGATGCTAGCTAGCACTAGCACATAGTAAAATTTTGAAGGGGGTGCTTGGTGGTATGCATAGATAGATGATGTATATCATGTTTCACTTCCATGTATAATAATTATATTCATCATACTAACCACACTACTAGAACTGCATGGTGTATAGTTTATTACAAAGAACTATACAAAAAATGCTTGAAAATGAAGTGTTACAAATATACTGCATATGTCGTGCATTTATAGCCAATATTCTATCACCACAACGGACCAAGGTCTGTGCCATACAAAAAGTCTTCTTCCAAACTTGAGAGATAACCTCGATATTTTTGGACCACTCTGCAATCACCTGCAGTGAACAATTTTCTACCAGGAAACCTCTTCCTCAAACTGGATATAATGTCTTTTGAGTTGACCTTAGAACCATGATCATTACAAACAAACTGGCTTGTAAGGATAATCATTGTCAATAGTCTAGGGGAATTCACAACTAGACTGGTAATTCCTTCAACAGTTACTGAATTCACATGGAAGATGACATGTACTAAACCACCATGAGCTGATATTGTCTCCATGAAGATGTTGGGAAGATTGGTTCTGTATGACCCAAGGCACAATTGCTGTAAATTAGAATGGGAAGCAGAAGACAGTGAAAGTTGAGCATATGATTTACATGATAAACAAAACAGCTGCTCACAACTGTCGAGAATTTCTTGGACATCATTTTCATCGTCATCAGTTTGTACTTTGCAGTACTTCAAAACTGGGAAATAGGACAACAACAACCACTGACCTCCATAATCAATACATTCTTCACACGAACTAGAACGGTAAATTGCATCTAACTGCAGTCCGTGCAAACTAGAGCACTTCTCAAACAAGCTAACAAGGTATTCTCCATTCCCTATTAGTGGTTGGAATATGCAAACCTCAATTGCCAGATGAGTTATTGTCATATCACTTAGTATTTCCCATAGTACAACTTGATCCTCCACTTTCTTTACTGATATATAACTCAAATTTAATCCACACAAACTAGCACAGTTCTGAGCAATCATTTGAAGACCTTGTAGACTACTTAAGCACTCTTCATTACCTGCTAAGTTGAGACGTTGAAGATTTGGACATGCAATAGATAGTTGCTCCAAGTGTCCAGAATGAAGTGACCCAGAATGTGCAAAGTCGAACTCAATCACAAATTTTAGGGTAATGATATTTTGGTTTACCATATTATCACGAATTGATTTGAACACGTCACAATCAGCAGATGCTATCTTTGCTTTAGAAAGTGTCTTGCCATTGCAACTGCAGTCAGTTAATATTAAAAGGTCCCAATCTAGTCCCAATATTCCAAAATTACTAGCCTTGACAAATGGCGAAGCACCCTGTTTACCAAACTCTAACTGAAAGTCTGGCAAAGTAGGAAAAAGGTTCAATGGCACTTTAAAATTGAAATGCAACTTGAAATAAGGTTTGTGGTGTACTGGTATTGTACGTTTTTGTAGCAAGAATTGCAGGAAAGATGATTTTTCAAAAGAAAAGGGATAAAAATCTAAAACAACAAATGTCAGATGTGTTGGAACACAACCATTCTTTATCCATTCCTTTAACCATGAATATTGCTTATATGTCAGCCTCTCTTGTACATGCACTGTGAGTTCCTTCAACCCAACACCAATCTGAAATATAGGTTCAATAGCCACATCACTTAAAAACTGAACTTCTAACTTCCTTAAATTCTGCATGTGTTGTAAGCTTTTCTCAAGTTTCTTTGGGTCCACAATAGTTTCAGACGGTAGGCAGAGTTGTGTAACGTTTTTGCAATGGGACAGCATAAGGGCAATTCTTGACGGTGGCACGTGATTAGGTAAGATTAAACGTTTAATGTACACTCCACAGGCCTTCAGCACATTCATCACAGAACGTTCTTCTCGACGGTCATAAAGTGGCCATACAAACTCACTCCATAGCGATGGTGTTTCAGTCACAACTCGTAGTCTTCGTGAAACGTATCGCAATTTCACTACATCACGTACCGTAGGTAAAAACGATGTAATGTAAACCAGCAATTCCACTGGGAGACTCAAAATATTCATGGATTCCTTGTTCACCTGGTTCTCCATAGTGATGCATATACGATACAAATCAACAGCTGCATCGGTAGAAAATGAATTTCCGATTGTGGTTTTGACATATCCGTTAGTGCATAATAGCTACAGTAAAATAACTTTTTATTTTATTTTTATTTTTTTATTTTACGAAGTTGCTGTTGTTCCGGCAGCCTGAAATATTTGTCAGGGCTATTGTACTACATTTCTCTAACCATCAAACACACTATGCCCCGAGTATTCGACTTTAGGCAGAGCTCTCAACTCTCACGCAGTGAAGCAAAATCTCACTCTCTCACTCACAGCACCTCTAAACTCACGCATTAGTATCTCGGTTGTGACCTTTTTTTTTTTTTTTTTTGGTCTTCAACTGGTTTTCAGAAAGTTTGCATAATAATTTGCAGAATTTTGATTAAAATTGCATCTGAGAATGTCTCAGGTTCCAAATTTTCCCATGTCCTAGACCCCCTAGAGGCAATATCCCTCACATTTAGGAATGTGATCCACATACTGCAGGTGAGTCTCCTGTGCTCTACATAATCTCACTCATTTTCATACCAATCTCATTCATTTTCACTTATGTTCTCACTCAAAGTGATTTCCACCAGTTGAGAGCTCTGCTTTAGGGTATGCGTCTAGTACAAATCGACTTACATCCAATAAAATAACAAGAACAACAAATTAAAAGTACAAAGAAAAAAGGGCAATAAGAGTTACTGCATAATTGATGGGAGTCTTGACTCCACTTGAATGAAGTCAATTGGTACTGATCCTAAAGAGTGGCCAAAGGACCCCTTTGAGGATCTAGAACCCCTCAGACATCTAATTGCTGACCTCAGAAGTGAAAAAGACAAGCAGCACCATTACAGCAGTATAATAGCTAGTAGGTTGCCCCGAGCATTCAACTTTAGGGGACGCATCTAGTAGGTTGCCCCGAGCATTCAACTTTAGGGGACACGAAAAGTAGTATTAGCGTTAGGCTGTTGGGTTCAGCTTTGGTTTCTTCTTCACCTTTGTCTTCGATATTATATAGAAGTTAGTCCACTTGGAGACATATAAGGTAGAAACTAAGGGAGTTGGTTAGCTGAGAGCCACATACGTAGCACAATGGCTAGGACCCTGGGCTCAAGCACTGGAGGTCGTGGGTTTGATTTCCGATTTTATTATGTGTTTTATTTTCCATTTTAGGACCCTTTTTGTCTAAGTTTTATTTTTATTCATGTGATTGCTGGAACAATAGCAACAGCATTTTAAAATTGTTATTCTGCTTTCTATTCTGTGAATGCTATCATGATGCTATAAGTATAACCTTGTTTCCTGCACAGGTTACTGGAGAGCTTCAATACGCTTGTTATATTGTAATGAAGTGAGTGGGTACACTATTCAAGTCCCTACTAGTCATATAGTTATAGTAATCAATCCAAAATTAATGGTGAAGAGTGCTTAGGTAGACTGCAGGTTTCTGCTCCAGCACAGCAGAAAACATAAGGGAGCTGAATGAAATAGCACAACACACACATCCAGGAAATTACATTTTATATGTTGTTTGTACTGAGCAGACACTAGGCAGCACGGCTGACATGCTCAATGTACTGTACGTACGTAGCTCAAAATTGACATCTTGACACACTTCCTGCAGCCCTGCATGTTATTGAGATCTCACAATTCATCATGGCAGATGAAGGGTAAACCACAAGTAATTGCATTAATTAATACCAAACAAAGTTCCACAAACAGACAACACACACAGTGACTTGTCAATTGACAACCATATGGCCCGACCTCATAAACAGCGCATCTCAAGACTTATCCTTGCTCTTAAAGTGGAAGAGCAGTCTGAAACCGACATCGTATTCTAATAGTTAGCTAATTTAGTGGTTGTGAAGTCAGTGGCAAATCCAAGGGGCACTCCAAAATCAATATACTCGAATAGAGAAGTCAGTAAAAGTAAAATGCTCTAATAGAACAGTCACCATATATAACACTAGCAAGAATCTTCCATGCTGTAGTTGATAAGTATGAAAACCAGCATCTGCAGCACCATATCCCATGCATGGGCACACTTAGCCTGCTAAGACTATTTTGCAAACATACATGGTCTTGTGTATGTCATTTTTTGGTCCAAAATAATTACAGCTATACCTATACAGTAGCTGAACTACTAGTGACTGTCACTTATCCCTAATACAACTCTTGATTAATGTAGTCCTGTTAGAAAGTAGTATGATTTTGAAATTATTTTGTGCATAAAACCACTCTATACATCAAGATGTTTAGTTCTGAAACATATGAAATAGCTTTAGCATCTATATGGGCGCCACAACTCCCAGATCCCTGCTCTACAACCTAAAAGCTACCCTGGTGCACCCTCCCTTGCCAAACCCTGTATCTGCCCCTGGGACTTGATACCTTCTATATTGGAAATCATTATTGGGTGTCTGGACTGAAATTGCATGAAGGTATACCACTAGGGCCAGTGGGAGCTACACACTTTAAAGGACAGTAACTGCATGTAGATTAGTGTTTTGAGTTGCTTTTCACTCTTATCATGTGCTGGATTGATTTACAATGTGGAAGAGTGAAAAAAGTATATAGCTACTCTGAATACTCACGCTCACACATAGTCTGTGTACACCACTACAAACATGTACAATAGCCATCTTATTCTTTCATGAAAATTGCATTATCATTCTATTTATTTTACACCTCAAGCAGTCTATTAGCTACCAATCCTACCATGCATTTTAAGCTAACCAAAAACAAGCTAGCTATAAGAATATATACATTTATGGCAGCATGCATGCAGGTAGCCTAGTTTTGGCTTCTGGACAGTATGTACCTTATTTACATTTAGAGGTTTCTAATATTACATAGTCAGATACAGGGGCAGATCCAGGAGCTGGCAAGGGGAGGGGCACAAACAGGTTGAGTTGTAAGTGGTTGGGGAGAACCAGATTCTCTAGTTCAGTGCTACATTTCTGAAGCAGCAAATAATCACTTCTTAGTAGTGTCTCACTGTTGATTTTTGCCATTTTGGCCTTTTCAGATGGTTGTGAAGTCTTAAAAATCTGTTTAAAAGGCTCTGAATGTCTTAAACAACAGCAACACGATAATTATTTTAGAGGCACTTAACACACGAAAGGTGCTGGGTGACAATTCCACAGCTAGTTTGACTTTGGTTCGGTTTGGTTTCAGGTGAATTTGTAAAATGTACATATTTTCTTGAGTTTCGTGGCCTGACATAAAGTTTAGTAGCTATTTTAATCAGAAGTATGGCTGGCTCCTCCACAAGGTGAGGGGGGGGGGGGCATTTGCCCCAAATGCCTCATCTTGGATCCGCCATTGAGATACAGCACATTAATACTGCACATTTACTTGACTGTTATGACTGCTCTATTAGAGTAAATTAATGCAATATCACTAACCAATACTGAAGGATAGTTGAAAATGTATCAATTTCACATTGTAAAGAAAAAGCAGCTAACAAGTCTGGTAATAGCTGCCTTCCTCCTGAGTTTCATTATGTGCTTGATAATAAATTTGGCCATTGACAAACTGCAGCACATATGGGTATATGTAAAACACAAGCTTTCTGGAAGAAATTGTTCTGTGTCTGACATTACATAAGTGATAGCTGAACGTAAACAAGCTACATGTTAATTGCAGGCATTTTGCATATGAATGCTGAAACTTTCTATGTATATAATATAATTATATGCACATTATTATAATTTTCTTACCATAATTCTTTTATAACTATAAGCTGAATCAAAGTCACTGGGCTAATGGTGCTAAGTATGAGCAAAAGTTCATAATATTTATTATGAACTCTTGGTATATCTATATATGAGCTGACAGAATAATATTTCATTAACTGATGGCCATCATTTGTGTCATGATCAATAGACTATGTAGGCTAGCTATCTTTAATATTGGCTGCACAGTTAATGATTAGTATGGGCATTGCTTATTAAATTCATATTTCAAAGCATTGAAAATTGCATGCTGTATATAATTGGTGGCACATGCATGGTAGTAGAGGAGTCAAGTATCTTGGTGCAAAGCTGCACTTTTAGTTTAGATTTTCGTCTTTCAGTAGTAGGCTTGGGTATGTTCTGCAAATATGATTACTAAAGCTAATTTTAGGTGTTATGTATTTTGATAAGTTTGTACCTGACAGAATTTAATTTTATTCTGCCTGAAATGCTAGCATTATGCTGATTGCTTTTGCATTCCTATGCTATGCCAGAAACTGTTGTCTTGACATAATGGACTCAAGCCTACCTGCATACAAAACAGTTTCACAGGATAATTGCACTTAAATCCAAGTGTATGGAAGTGTCAAAGTACCACACTAGGTGATAACTACGTATATCAGACAGCCAGACAGGATGGCTCTGCTACTGCATGTGCTTATGAAATAGGAGATCTTGCAGAAGTGTTATGATTGACACAGCAATTACAATAACCGAGTTATGAAGATTAATGTGAGCATTACTAAGCAGATTTTACTTTAACTATCTTCGACTTGCCTCATATATGTGGTTTGGCTTATATGACGATAAATACTGGCTAGCAGTATAGCTCATTATGTACATGCATGGTAACTAAATTGTGTTGGCGTTGTTACCATGAAGTAGTATTGAAATACAGATATACATACATAATATAAATTTTGTATAGGGTAGCTCAGCTTTTGACTGCTCTTGACTGCCACATTAAGTTAATTCGTATAACTATTTTCAAGTTCAAAACTGTTTCATACGTATATGCTTACAGAGCAAAAAAAATGAAAATTAAAACTAGAAAATTACACTATGATTTTGTCCAGATCAACAAGTACTGTTGTCATAGTTGGCCTCTGATTGGGATCCCTGTTAACACGTCTTCTACTAATGGCCACATACTGGGGCCATTGTGCTTCAAGAGATTGCAACTGAGCTATAATATTTCCAGTGGGTATATTCTTGGTCAATACCTCCACTAGTAGCACTCCATAACTGTAAACATCAATCTTCACTGTTTGCTGACGAGGTGGACCAGTGACTTCTGGAGCAGCATACACTGCAGCACCTGGGCCTGGTGTTTGGGCTAGATGAGCAAACTGGGCAGAGCCAAAATCAGACAGTTTAGATATCCATCCTCCTTCTTCAGTAGTTTTAAGCAACACATTGGCAGCACTGACATCACGATAGATGATTGGCTTTGGCCTCATGTTGTGTAAGTAGCGTAATCCCTGGGCAACATCAAGACAAGCTGGCTATATTTGATGGGGTGAAATGGTTCCTTTCCTTAAAGCACTTCTCAGGGTAGAATGCATCAATTCTATAACAATGATGGTTGGCTTATCAGGAACTGCACCAATAAACTCTACCAGGTTTTTGTGATAACATTTTGCCATCATCTTGATCTCTTTCAGAAACAGATCTTGATTGTGATCACTGACGATATCTTCATGGATGGTTTTTGCAGCAACTTTTTGACCTTTATAAGTTGCTTCTTGCACTACACCCCATCCCCCAGTTCCCAGTATTTTACTGCTAAGATGTACATCACCACGGGAGATCACCCACAGTCTTTCTACAGCACTCATTGACATTTCTAAAGTTTCCAATCTCTCTAGGAGCTGAGGAATAACATCATTTTCTAAGTATGTCGACTTATCAGCATGTTTCTGACATTGTGCAGCAAATTCATTGCGCTCATTTTCAAGCTCACGACATTTTGAATCAAGTGCCTGATACTTTACATTAAGTTCTAGGTAGTTGGCTTGAAGATCTTGATAAGTGTTACTAAGCTCCTGGAATTTCTCACTAAGAGCTTGATATGCACCATCTGTGTTTTCCAGTTTATTTTCCAGTTGTTGAGCTGTGAGTTGTTTATTATATTCAGGAGCTGATTTTGTTTGTAACTTAGAGGATGTATCAGGTGAGCATGAATCAGCAGGAGTGAGCTTCTACAATGATAAGCACATCACAATTATAAAACATATGGATGGGTTACTAAAGTGTGATAATAAGTGGTGCTTAATAAATACTGCCAAGCCGTTTTGAAGGAAAAGTGAGGCTGTTTTTGATTGATAGTGAAGGGCAAGGAAACCTAACCTCCATGATCCCTACTATACAGTACAGCGATTTCACACTTGTAGTTTCTTGGATGTACCTTAGGTGCTTTGGGGGATGATACTTCACAGGCATAGTGAAGTTTACAAGGAGAATCCTGGGACAAAAAGTGATTTATGGATCATTGTGCATGTTTTGTATTTGAGCCATTTTTGATTTTGTTTGCAAATGAAACAGCCCAAACTGGGCCGTTTCTCTTGTCACTTTTTTCTTACCACTGTACTATGCTAATTATTCTTGAAAGAGTGCATTCTAAATTTGTGTTGCTACTTCATTCTAAGTTTCTAATAGGTTTATGAACGTTTCATAAAGTGTTTCTTACTTAAAGGATATTACAGGGCATGTCACTAAGTACTGTTACATAAATTAATTATTTGTTCTAACAAGTAGAGTTTTTAGAGGAGCTAGTTTATGGAATTCTTTGCTGACAGCTGTGACTGAGGAAGCCAACTTGTCGTCATTTAAAAAATATTATGACTTAACTATGCAGCTAATGTATTTTTGTATTTGTCGCTTTTGTTCTGTGTTTTTTTGTATTTATAAATGATGTGTATGTTGGTTGCAATCAGGGCTAGCGGTTCACTGAAAACCAGTGTTTCACTGAGTAAACCCCTTTTAAAATATTACAAGTCAAAATACCATTATGCATGCAAAGCCATAAAAGATTACATGGGTTTGCTGCTGTGCACTGCTTGTTGCTAATAAAATCTCAGTATAGACCAGGAAGCTTAATCTACGTATGCTAAAGACTTTGTTGCAGTTTGCTCCGTGGTCATTGTACATGGGCGGGTTATCCAAGATATAAAAAAAATACATTACTGGATTAATAAAAAGTACACAAACTAGATTGAAAATTTCAAAGAGGAATAGGGATTGCTGAAAAAAACCCATGAAACAAGAAAGGATCGTTGGGGTCGCAATGTAAACCACAAAACCCTATTTGGAAATTTAGTAGCATGCTCCATTCCTTGTTTTGAGTTGAGTGAAAATAGGGATTTGTGGTTTGCATTACCACCCCAGCAACCCCTTCTTGTTTCAAAGCAGCGATCCCATTCCCCTTTTGAAATTTTCAATTTTAAAATTTATCTAGTAGCAGTGTGACTACTCTATTAAAGTATCGCATTTGTATTCCTTTCATGCTTGGTTTTCCATTATGAATCCTCCATCACACTTCTATTCCGTTAAGATGATATGGTTTAAGTTCTCTGTGTAATTTTGTAATGATATGCTTTTATAAATTATGTCTAATTGTGATATATTACCTGTGAAAGGACTGTTTGTGGAGGAGCTTGTCTGTCGTCACTGGTTGCTGGTCCACTTCTACCAAAGAAGCCTTTAATGCCACCAAATAATCCACTTTCAGGGATAGGTTTCTCCTGAAATGAGAATAACAAAACATTACAGGCATTCTTAACTACTATTTGTAGAGCAATTAAGACAACTACTATAGGTACGTAATTATACAATTACTTAATATCAGTGAAGTTTCACTAATAAGGTGACCTGTGAGAAAATACAAGAGATGGTTACACTTTTAGTTATCTATTTACCTTTTGGGACCTACATGACATGGCTATTATAGATAGGTGTTCTCTATCACAGCATTGAAAGCACTTTTAGATTTTAAAACCAATTTTTATAGCACACGGTGATAAGTATTTGACGTCTAATGTACTGTTTTCCATAGAGCCACAAACTGCCTGCGCATTGCCTGCAATTATCGTCGGGGTCCTGATGGGGGCACTGTAAACAATATGGAAACATACCTCGTTGGTATCACAACAACTGTGCCACAGCCACCGTAAAGGTTGGGAGAGGTTCAACCTTCCCAGCTCTTCTGGCATCACAGGCAGGATGATTTGTTAATGGAAACAAACACTGTAGGCAGACACTAGCAATTTTCAACACGAAGAAGCCAAGCATGGTGCCTATGAGTATGCCACGCTTTATAGAGTGTTACTAAAACACCTGTAATGTGCCATGTTGTTTTGCTGCCAGGGTCGTTTCCAAGGTTTGCTAAACTTATAAAATACAGCAAAATACCGATGTGTACTGAATTGTTAATCCATCTCAGCCACAGTCGCAGGCCAACCACAGCAAGTCGCAGGCTACCATAGACACTCTGACTCAGGCAATAATGCAGGCAGTTCGTGGCTATATGGAAACCAGCCTAATACTATTGTACAGTACGATAGTACTGTATAGTAGGGATGACAAAGATTGGGTGTGGCCCATGATAAAAAACCTGCATTGATTTCCCCTCACAACAACATGACAGGGTAAAACCAAACCCAAAAGTGCCTTCAGATCAACCTTAAATATTTTCATCAAGTTGCTACAGAATATTATTCAAGAGAATTTTCTACTGCCCACCTGCCCACCCACCCGCCTGCCTAACTGATTGTTTTGTCAAGCATAGCAGAAAAGTGGGTACTGCTATGCCGCTACTTCTTTCACAGAAACGCTTCGAATTCACTCAAGATGGCATATTGATAGCAATACAATACGTGTGCTATTGTCTTACCTTTATCCTTCCATACATAGTGGCCATCAGTCAACCAAGTATGGCATCCATCTCCGGGCATACACATCATTACACAATGTTATTGTATCAACATAATATATATATAAAGCTGAAAAGCCGTCCGTCTGTCTGTCTGTCATGCATTCCATGGCATCCAACAAATATCTTACCAAACACTGCATGAGTCAGTGTGGTTTTAGCATCAAACAAAGCGCTCATCATCTTAGAATTGTATTGTTTTTAAATGAAGTTTCCAACTGCTGTTGTTTGTCATTTACAGCGCATTGAATGCAAGGGTGTAACCTAAATCTTATTGGAATTCTTCCTGTAAACTACAGCTTTCCATTCAACTTAAGCTGGCCTTTATAAACAACTTATATGCTGAAGGAAACAACTTATATGCTGAAGGAAACAACTTATATGCTGAATGAAACAACTTATATGCTGAAGGAAACCACAGATCACATTTGGTCTAAGCAGTAGAGCATCGAACTTGCAAGTGTTCAGTCCCCAGATCGAATCCTGGTGAAGGCAATACCATTTTTTCACCTGACCTTTTTGGTTACAACTTTTTTTTGCTTCCAACCTTTTTGCTTCCAACTTTTATTTGCTTCCAACCTTTTTGCTTCCAACTTTTTTTTGCTTCCAACCTTTTTGCTTCCAACTTTTTTTTGTTGCTTCAACAACTTTTTTGGTTACACTGAACTTTATTTTGCTTCAACAACCTTTCGGTTACACCTTTTTTCTGTTACATGTATGTGTTCCTTACTGCACATATATGCAATAGCTACCATTATTCTCTCACTGGGCACCTGCTTACCTGTTTCAACATTGTTTTTTTTTCCAACTGTTTTTGTACTTGCAATCAATACAGCTTATACTTGACTGAGGAAGGTGTTGAGGTGATGACAAGGTAGTATTTTTAGATATACATGTACATGTAGGCTAACATGAAAGGACAATAGTGTTACTAAGGCTGGTCAAATGCTTAATGTCATTATTTATTTCAATCACTCCATCAAAGTTAAAAAAACCACTGCAAAAAAAGTTAAAACTATACGGTATGGACATTTGGTGAAGTCTAATTTTAGAAAACCTTCAATATCCGCACAATTTTCAAAATCATTTTATTTGTTCTTTGTTTTCTACAGGGACAGAGGAATGGACTAGCTAAATTTCAGCTTCCTAAGTTAAGCAGCGTTGGAAATACAGCACTAGACAGCCGGACGAGCGAATAAATTGATATGTACAGAAGCTATCGAGAAAAGAATCTACATGTGTTTACATAAACCATCATAACTTACTGATACAACGACGTAAGGAATTTAATCTTGGCTCATTGTGTTCGCCATGAATTTGTGCATCCACCAAGGTATAATATTTTTCCCAGGCATGCCTCTGTGTTCGAGAAGGAAGGAAAATTCACTGAAAAACGATCATCGGTAAACTCTTTCGTCACCGCAATGTAAACAAACGTCTGTAACGTTGGAATCCTTTCGTGTATGGAGATGAAACAAAGATTTTTGTATTCCCTATGCACAGGCGAACACGATGATGCCCAGGATTTATCCATTGAAGGCTTAATTTGCCCACCAGTGAGGCAATACAAACTTGCATAATTTTTTTTGGAGCTTGCATTTTTTACCCATAGTTTTTAAATGCTGTATTGCTTGCAAGTATAAGGCCAATGAAACTTGATTAGCAGTTTCGCATCATCGCCCGCATGCTTTTGATACTCCCGCATGGAATTTCATTATTGGTATTTCAGATCGAAATACTCTAATAGAACAGTCACTTTTACTCTAATAGAGCAATCAGCTATACTCTAATGGAAAAATCACTTGTTATAGATTAGTAACGTACCTTAGCTATTTAATGCAAGAGTAATCAGTGTAGATCTCACTGTTTTTTGGCAGAAATCTTCATGTTTGGATGTGTGTTGTGCTTTTGGAAAAATAATGAATAATGAATAATAACCGCCCGCCCGCATCAAATTTTCAAAAATCTGAGCGAGAAACTGGTAATCAAGTTTCATTGGCCTAAGCTGTATTAAATACTATTGTGCGTATATTGACGGTTTTCCAAAATTCAGTCACATATACAAATACAGTAGTACATGATCACTTATTGAGATTTCAGACTTTTCAACCTTTTCTAGGATATCTTCTGCCATAGTTAAGAATGCCTACAAAACAGTATTGCCCTATTACCGAGAACAATATGAAACTATTATACAGATTAAAATGTGCACATATATGTATGCACGTGCTTTTTACTAGGAAGAAGAGTGCAGAAATGACAAAAATATAAGGAAAAATTAGTAATTTTAAGTTTGATTAGGGATCATAGATAAAAAAAGTTGGGAAACAAGGGAGGTCACCTATACACCTGCAGATATACTATTATTATTATTATAGGTAATACGTGTAATTGTAGAACTCACATGAGTGAGTATGTTACAGTAGGTGTAATAATTAAGGCTAAGTTACAATGTAGTGTTATTTAAATGTTCCTAAAAAGAATCTAAATTGTTACAACTTATAGTATCTCTAGGTAAATTGTTCCATAATCAAATTGATGTAGGAAAGAAGCTGTACTTGTATCCGTCAATAGCTGTGTCTGGTTGTATAAATTTAAGGTCACTGCCCCTGGTATGCCTTGTTCTACGTGTTATATAGCTAGGTAGTGAGACATCCACGCTATTATGAATAATTTTGTGCAACATTTGAAGTCTTAGATGTTTGAAGTATGTTTCCATGGTATTCCAATTAAGACGTAATAACATGTTTGATACACTGCTAGTTTGGTAATAATCATGCATCACAAAACGAGCTGCTCGTGTTTGTATAGACTCCAGTTTGTTAATTGACTGTCTGCTATAAGGTACCCAAGCTGTAGCTGCATATTCCAAAGTGGATTTGACGTATGTAAGATACAGATCTTCTTTGATTTTACGTGAGCAATTTGTGAAATTTCTTCTTACAAAACTTAATACAGAGTTTGCCTTTTTGCGCACACTGTCCACGTGCTGGTTAAAAGATAGCTTGGAGTCAATTGATACCCCCAGGTATTTGGCACACTCGACCATAGCAAGTTGTTTTCCACAAAGGGCGTAATTAGCATGTATTGGGGTTTGTTTAAGAGTTATTGATATAACCATACATTTATTGATGTTGAAAGACATTTTCCACTTTTTCTCTCATAGTTCCAAAAGTTGTAGATTGTCTTGCAAGGCTCTAACATCTGTAAAACTGTCAATTCTCCTATATAGTATGCAGTCATCACCATATAAGCGACAAATAGAACTTAATTCCTGTACAATATCATTTATATATATAAGAAATAACAGAGGTCCTAGTACAGAGCCTTGTGGGACACCACTTAAAACATTGCAGGGGGTGGAGGTGCATCCACCACACACAACACTCTGTGTACGTCTAGTCAGAAAAGATGTGATCCAGTTTAGTATATTACCTCTAACTCCATAATAGTTCAATTTTAGAAGCAAGTGACAGTGCGATACTTCGTCGAAAGCTTTACTGAAATCAAGTAAAATCATGTCTGTTTGGCTTTTTTGATTTAAATTGTAAGCTAGATTATGGATTGTTTGCAATAACTGTAACTCAGCAGAACGCCATTTCTGAAATCCAAATTGCATGTCTGACAAGATATTACTTGATTTTATGTGTGACATGATATTGCTGTATACCGTATAGAGGGAAACGTTGGCGGGGGAAAACTTTGGCGAATTTGGCAATTTGCTACAAATTCGCCAAAGTTTAACCCACCAATTACTCGTAGCGTTTGAGAATAGCATCTATATAGCTATAGAATGAGCTCATATTCGCCAAAGTTTATTTCGCCAAATGCAATTTAGCTTGCTATTTGCCAAAGTTTACTCCCGCCAAGGTTTCCCTCTATATGGTATAATATGTTCCATGAATTTACTACATACACTAGTAAGAGACACTGGCTGATAATTTGATGAATCCTTTCTGTTTCCTTTTTTGAACACTGGGAAAATTAGTGCTTTTTTCCATTCTGATGGTACTGTACATTGATTTAAGGAGGCAGAAAAAAGTAGCTGGAGCGTGCCCCACTTATTAATTACTGACTTGAAAGTGGTGTGTCCATTATGCTTCACTTTCAGTTATGTTCAGCCCAATATACAGCACTACAAACAAAGAACATTAGGAGAAGCACCTCTGCAATCAATCCAGTCACCACAAATAATACGGAATATTCGTGCACCCCAACTGCCTCACAAGTAAAGTGGTTAATACGCTTCGTTTTCACCTATTTTCAGCAGCGTTATGAATGAAGAACAGTATTAGAAGCGCCTCTGCAATCAATCCAGTCACCACGGAAAATATGGATGGTTTCCATTTACAAACGTAGGGAAGCCATACATCACGCTACTACAAACTGACACCTTGGGCTGTCAGCAAAAATAAATGGGACACAAAGGAGGACAAAGGTAAGTCCATGATGTGTGCGTTGTACGTACTGCGGTATGTCAAAAGGCATGTCTCCGGATGAAGCGATGTCGAACAGTGAAAAAATCAAGCCCGTAGCCTTAGCCGTTATCAAGTTACACTTGCCTGAAGGTATCAGACAGGCAGTTAGTCAGTAGAAAATTCCATTGAATAAAAATTCTCATAACAATCCTATGGAAGTGTTTAGGATCACACTGAAGGTACTTTTGGGCTTAAATTATACCTAACCAATACTGCCAAGGCGCCAGAATGGTATTCTGAAGCTGTATTTTTGGCCAGAAAAGCCTAAATCTCAATGATCCCTAATATAGTCAGGTTCACTATGTCAAAAAATACACTTTCGCTCAGTTTATGGGGATTAGCAAACCGATACATTTTTGGAAAACTTAGAGCATGAGGAATCTGAAAATCAATGTTTACATTTGCACAAATTCCTGCAAGGTCAGCATTTTTTTTAATTTCAAAGTGACAGCTAATAAAATAAGAGAATTCTAATATATCAAGTTTAATTTGACATAAAAGTTTAATAAATGAACTCAAATTCTCTGGTGACATTTTTACACCTCTATTCATTAGAGGTGAGACAGTTAATCATGAATAATTGAATGTTTTACAAAGGAATAGAAGAACGCCTATTATACTACAATAATTCAGGATAGTGATAAGAATTAACAAATGCTCTGGATTGTTTGGAGTATAACTGGTGCAAAGTACTAGTACAAAGTATAACATGACTTCTACTGAAACAGTTCAAGCCTGAAAAACAGCTGAAAATTTAAATACTCTAATAGAGCAGTCATTTAAAAGTAGTCAACTTTTGAGCCCATTTTTTTGCTAATAGCACTAGATGAACTTCGAAAGAATTTTCATTTTAAAAGTACAGTAATTGGAATCAGCTCTCCCCTAAAAGGAAAATTTCCTTTACATAAACAATTGGCAACAATGATGATCACCAAGAGCAATTTTAAGCACCAGATAGACATGCACTGACAAGTTAAAATTGACACACAATCTTGAAAATTAGTATCCACTGTTACCTAATTGTTAATCCAATGAAAATTTGCTTTCCAGTGACAGAATGATTGCATATCACACATCTTTAAATAATCAATAATCCATTGCCATTGTTGATGGAGTGATTCTTATCCAGAAGATGACAAAAATAAAAAAGGACATTTGGCAAAGTAATAAAATATCTAGCCAAGATGTTTTTAATGACAGGCTTACAAGTAACTGCTCCATGCTAAAATGCTAGCGCTATTGCAACGATTTACCTTGCACAGAACTGTGTTTGTGTGGTACAGATGTACAAGTGATGAAGATTTAAACATACAAGTAGAAGAAAAAAAATTAAAGTTGGATTAGGGATCAAAAAAGTAAAGAAACAAGGGAATTGCTAAAAAGTAGTGAAAGAAGATAGGTTGCCTATACATCTGCAGATATACTAGTGGACATTTAATCCCTATAAGTCTATAACCATGACTGAATTAGGGATTAATGTCCACTATAGCATATAGGAAACCTCTCTTGTTTCACTACTATATTAGACTGAAGTATAGGGATTAAATGTAGGACTGATTTTGTAACATAATCACTGGTGAACCCGCGCATAAACTGCATCAAAAGGACCTGACAAACCATATGTCTGGACGCATGCCCCAACTATCAATTATGTAGCAAAAAGGGAGGTAGTGGCCATTATGATTCCTTTTCAGCTATGATTTTCCCATTACACAGCGTTGCAAACAAAGAACAACGTGAGAAGTGTCTCAACTATCAAACGTATTACTATGGAAAATACCGGCGATAAGCTATAGCGTGAATTGACACTTTGCATTGTCTGCGAAGAGAACTGGAACAGAAAGGAGGGCAAAGACAAGCCCATGATGCATGTATTGTATGTCTGCGGTTGGCAAAATCAAGCCCGTATGTCAAGTTATGCTTGGCTGTCAGTCAGTCAGTCAGCGTAAAATTCTGTTGAATAAAAGTTTTTAAAATGCTATAGAAACTTGTTGGAAGAGATTGGAGTTAGTCTGAATACATTTTTGAGCTTGAAATATGGACTCACAGTTGACTGCTTTATTAGAGTATGTGACTGCTCTATTAGAGTAACTCAATCTTTTCTGCTGTTTTTAGGCTTGAACTGTTTCAGTGAAAGCCAAACTTATACTTTGCACCAGTTATACATAGATCTCATCCAATTAATCTGGAACATTCCTCAATTCTTTTTGCTAAAAATTATTCTTGAGTTATTGCAGCATAATGGACGCTCTTCTATTCTGTTTGTAAAAACTTCTAATTTTTCATGATTATCTATCACCTCTAATGAATAGAGATATGTCACCAGAGAATTCGTTGAGTTCAGTAATGAACTTTTATGTCAAATTAAAATTGAATTTCTTACTTTATTGGCTGCCATTTTGAAATTTAAAAATACTGACCTTGCAGGAATCTGTGCAAATGTAAACATTGATTTTCAGATTTTCCATGCTCTAAGCTTTCCAAAAATATATAGGTTTGCCAATCCCCATAAAATTTTAACAAAAGTACATAGTAAACCTGACAGTACAACCGTACTGTACGACTGTACAGAATGTTTAGATAAACACCCTGCTAAACGTTTTGCTGTGACAGATGGTTTAAAAGTGGGTGTGACAGCTTGCTTTATCATCATGCCAATCGACATTTAGGCTATGCAAACTAAGAATGCTTTGAAATAAACAGCAGCCACAGCACTTCAAGTAAAGAAGTGTATGAAAGTAGATAGAGTTAATGACACTTGTAAATGAAACTATACTTCCAGACTGTAGTTTTAAAACTACCAGACTGTAGTTTTAAAACTACAACATGGCATATGACTAAAATTTTTTCGTGAATTAAGACTATTTTAGCATACTTTCTTATCAACTTTCCGTCAAGATTAATCAATACGTAGTCTTTAATTACACTAGTAACAAACCTCCAACCTTCAAGTATTCTTAAAACATTCTGTAACAAGCGGTTCTGAACATTTGCGGAAAATTTTAGACACCCAGTCTCTTTAAGTGGGAAACACTTTTTGCATATATGGGTTATTATGTGGCTTCTTGTAAAATGTTGGAATCCCCTCAGGCCTTAATTTAATTTTTAAGGTGCCAAGGACAAATGTCCTTACATATTCACAAATGTAGACATAGCGTCAAATTGTCCAGACATGAGCTAGAGGAGCACTTTGTATAGACTGCTGGAATCGGAATAGGGAGTTTCCATTAAAAGTTTTGAGGTTAAACACAACCACATAGCTGCAACATATCACCGGATAACAGCTGCTGGTGATATTGCGGATTGCACATCCGTGGTCACCAATGTCTATGGCGTCACGTGAAACTGGGCCAATGAGAACGAAATTTGAATAGAAGTCCTCACATTTGATTGGCTATTTGGTCGAATCCAAAAAAAAAATTATGACAACGGATGCGCAATCCGTGATAACAGTACACAAAGGGGAGGTGGCATTGGTAAATCCTTGGGTTGGGAAAATGTAGTATCTCCTAGCAACCAAGTGACAGTTATCGTTAGCACTGCAAACAAACATGTACACATCAGCTTTTATGGTACCACTATTGGTTTTGCAAGGACATGTGTGTCCACCCAAAACTAATTATGTGCAGACATTGTGCTATTTGTGCGGATTTTGTCTGTTGACCGCACGTTAATTTAAGGCCTGCCCCTATATAGCAGTGTGTTGCATACCTCTTCAATGTTGATATTAGCTTTGTCACTGACTTCCATAAATTTTGCATCATGTTTCTTAGCCAACTCTTCGCCTTGTTCTTTACTCACAACTCTAGAAACTTCTTGGTCACATCTATTGCCAAGAATCATTTTCTCTACATCTTCAGGAGCATTCTTTTAAACAAATAAAATGAGTTATGTATTGAATAGCTCAGCAAACAACAGACAATTAAATAGTATGCACACATGTAGAGTACATGTATAGCTCAGTAATAAAACATATCAAAAGATTGTGTCACTATCTGTATAATGCTTTATTTGAAATACCGTACTTGGACAGTCAACAGTATACTTTGATAGCCGAGTGCATTCATTATGTGGAGTTCATTCAAGTGTTAACATGTTATACAGTGCAACCTATATTTAACAGACACTTTGGGACCAAGTAATTGTGATGAATTTTTACTATTGTAAGGAGGTTGACCTTTTTCAGAGGTAAAATTGTATTGGTAGGGACCTCAAAAACTGCCTTTTATAAGGAGATTAAATGTACAGTGTCCTTTACAGGGAGGGTCCTTTAAGAGAGATTCCACTGTACTAATCTGTTAACTATCAAGTGATATAACTAGTAGTATTATCTTTTACAGCATGCAGGCTAATCATTACACTAATGAACCTTATATCGCAACATAAAAATGGCAATGATAGTGTGAAGGTCTTTAATTAGGCATTTTGCTATGTTTAAATATTATAAGGTGAGGCATACTTACATACAAATGTACGATACTTTGTATCAGAATGGTTTTGCCAGCTGGGCCTATTTCGCATTGCTTTTATCTCCATCTCCATGTTGTGAAGCAGCAAACATTTTGCTACTGTGCGATGGAGTTCCCACACTATCATGGCCATTTTGTCAAAATTACGATATTACATGTCATCAATCTGGATAAGGTACATTCATAACTACACACATATACTTTAACAGGGCTTCATTGCCTATGTACTCAAATATGAGACCTTATAATCACCCTGCAGTGACTTATGTACATTACGCCAACTTCATGATCAGTAATGTACATGAAAAGTGTATTGCATACCTCTATTGGCCACAATTTTGATGCAGACACATATAATGTGCTTATGTGTACATACATAACTGTAGTACATACCTATTTGATATCTTTAATACTTTTTAGCCAATTATCTATGTAGCTAAATGGTCTTACATACCTCTTTGATATCTTTACTTTTTAGCCAATTCTCTATGTAGCTAAATGATCTGCTATTGGTGACATCATATATCATCATGATACCCTGTGTTTATTATTAAAACATAATTTACTAACTACATTTAGCAGACATATACAGTGGTTAAGCGCTGCTGCTAACAACACATAGTCCTAAACAGTTTGGTACAGCTTCTGGCCACTATCCAATGACATACAACACTCAAACTGTGATGATTATTTATACAAGTACACAGAAAAATTTTCAACTAGAGTAGGGACCATAGCACATCAATAAAAAGTACTGAAACAAGCTGGAGTAGTGCACGATATTAAATCACAGTAAAACAATAAGAAATGTTATATCCCTACTGTGCATTTCCATTATGGTATCTTGAGCACAGTAGGGATATAACACTTCTTATTGTTTTACTGTGATCTAATATCGTGCACTACTCCAGCTTGTTTCAGTACTTTTTATCGATGTGCTATGGGTCCCTACTCTAGTTGAAAATTCCAAATATTTCTGTGTACTTGTTTGTTAACTATTTTGTAAATAATTATTATGACTAGTGAACCCACGTATACCGCATCTGAAATGGCACCGCGCACCCCAATTATCATCTGAAAAGTGAAGTATCCATTACTCTTCGTTGTCAACTATGTTCAACTCGTTACGCAACATTTCGAATCAAGAACTGTTCGAAAAGCACCTTTGCTATCAAAATAACCACTATGAAAAATACGGATGATTTCCGTTACGAAGGGAAGCCATCACGTGCTACCACTAAATTGACACTTTTCGCTGTCAGCAAAGGGACACAAAGGAGGACACTGGTAAGTCCATGAAGAATACACTGTACGTACTGTGGTATGCCAAAAGGCACCTGTCAGGCCAAAGCGACGTTGAACAGTGAAAAAATCCAGTTTGTAGCCTTAGCTGTTATCGAGTTATGCTTGTCTGAAGGAATCAGTCAGTTACTCAGTCAGTCAGTAGAAAATTCCGTTAAATAAATTATTATTAAAATTCCATAGCAACTTGTTGAAAGCATTTCGGGTTGATCTGAAAACTTGTTTGGGCTTAGTTTTACCTAACTAATACTGCCTCATCGTCGTCAGTGAAAATTGAGGCTGGTTTTTGGGCGATGTTATCCCATGGGCCACGTCTACTCCTTTGTGGTCCCTACTATACAGTTGTATGATAAGAATACCATACAATAGATGATATGCATACTAAATTACTTGAAAGAAAAATGATCGAGCGTTGAGTCTCAACGGTAACTTATTCTCGTGAATCCCATACAAAAGTATGGGCAGCGAATGCGGCTCAGACAATAACTCACCACTAAAGCTACGGGTGCGGTTTTCTCAATTGGAACACGTTACTTTTGAATTAGAAAAATTTGTTGTTGTCAAAGAATCGTCTGTAGCTGGTCTACTGTAGATGCAATGAAGTGATTTGTGCCTTTCCCCATAGACCACAATACATTCAGTCACTGTTGTGACGTGTTAAAAATCACGTGTTTATTAGAAAATTTACGGTACGCATATCGTCTATTATATACGTACACACTTACTATTTAGCACACTGAAAACTCTATGATGGCAATTGTTAACCCTCTCACCGTCACAACCGCCATATGGCGGTTTCAATATATAAACCCCCATAGCATCACATTCTAAGCACTCTATAACTTCAGTCAAGTGTTTTAGTAGTTCCTGCACTTATCCTGTAGCGGCCACACCCTTAAGTGAATGGGAACAGGGATAACCGGTCTCTCGTGCACTATCGCATGGTTAGATAATGCAATCACGTACTTTCGGAATGTCGATAACAAACATTGTAGACAATTCTTTGAAGTGATAATGGCACTACTAATGAAGAGAAACAGTAAGGAGAAGGTTGGAGTGGCGTGTTGCTACTTTTTTACGCCTCGAAACAGTGACCTCATGTCTGTATGCACATGCGCACTTGCTCAAATGCTGACTTGGTGATCATCGCTTCAACTGTAAACAGGTTAGCGATGTTTATTGTGTTGTTATAAACAGTCCTAGCCTGTAAAGTAGTGAAATTTCACGTTTGGTTTCACTTAGGCCAATTTTTGCATTTTGAAGTTATATAATGGCTTTGTGTTTGCCCTTGTGTAAACAATAGAATTCCTTGTTCTATAGCGAGTAAATTGATATATAGTTTTATAGGATTATATGGTATGGTTTGTAAGTTATAGCAGTTTAGAAGCAGTAGATTGGAGGCCTCTACAAATTTGGCAGTAAGGGGGTTAAAAGGGAATGGCACAGTGCATTTCAAGACAGTTATTGGTAATAATATGCTTTGTTTTTTGTCTTGTTTTAACCAAGAAGTATAGCATCAGCCAGAGGTTACTTTTTAACCACGTTATGACATAAATACATACATACATACATACATACATACATACTATGCATACATACATACGTACATACATACATACATACATACATACATACGTACGTACGTACATACATACATACATACATTCAACTGGTTAACTATCACAACAGACATGCAAAATGGTGAAGATAAAAAGATTGGTGCTTCTCTAAAACAAACTGCACTATACTCTCTTGCTTGGTTTTCACGTTATGCTAATGAACAGTTTTTAATACTGATACACAAAAATTTGCTAAAACTACAAAGCAATGATGCTAATGCTGTTTATTTGCTAAGGTGTATATCAGTCACACAGCAGTGGAAATACCAGATTTATTTGCTAAGGTGTATATCAGTCACATAGCAGTGGAAACACCAGACTACTATGCCCATGCAGCTTCAGTGGCGGATCTAGGAATTTATAAAGGGGGTTTCCAGTTTAGAAGGTGGACATATCCACTGCATAGGAAGCAGAAGGATGCTACAGTTGGGGGTGCCCAAAATTTATGGTGGTAGTGTTCGCACACCAACCATGCTAATTCTAGGGGGGTCTGGGGACATGCCCCCCCCCCAAGGAAAATTGTGAAAATTAGGTGTCAGGAGATTGAATTTTGAGGCATTTCGGTGGTTCTAGTTGTTAATCAAATACTAGTACTATTAATTTTATTTTAATACATGCTTGACTATTAGAGTATTTCGATTGTGATTGACAAGTTTCTGGAAATTCACGTGACGACTATTGCACAATGCAGCTTTGAGTTGGGGTGCTCAGCACCCCCAGTAAAATAGTTGCAGCACCCCCTCTTCCGCTGCCTATGCATGAGTGTGCGAAGAAGCACACTCACCTTGCTAGTAGTCAAGGGGCAGTCACTTCAGTACCGTCTGTTGAAACACTTGCGATCGGGATCAAGATTTAATCAAGCGATCAAGGGGCTTTTGTACAGTGAATCAAGTGATCAAGATGTCCACAAAAGTGACGATCAAGCACCTTTCAAAGCTAACTTTAGCAACACGATAATTTACTAATATTTTACGGTAGACTATGGCACTTTTATAAGTGTAATCAAGCGATCAAGGCGAAATTTCGACGATCAAAATTCTTGATCCCGGTTGCAAGTGTATCAACTGGTGGTATGGAAGTGACTACCCCTTGGTAATGATGCACCGATACCAAGAGTTCATAATATAAGTAAGGGAGAGAGTATCCAGCTTCCAATATATAGCCTGGTGTTGATAAGGTCAAGGCTTTATTCTGTGAACAGGCTTAATGTGTTACTTGACTCAGTGATTTTCCTGGATGTATTCCAGTTAGATACTCTCTCCCTTACTTGTATTATGAACTCTTGCCGATACCGATACTAGCATCGGTATCGGGCTTATTTTGATGGTATCGGGCTTGTATCGGTTTAAGTACAAGCCACCCGATACTACCGATACTCGATGACGTAGGATAATTACTTTTCAAGATGGTGGATGCTGAAGCGAATATGTTAGTGACATGTGGTGAAAGTAGTATGGATGTGATAATAGATGTGATAGAAGATGAAATAGAAAGCCACGAAGCCACTGAAAATAGCCACGAAGCCACTGATAGCTACCACGAAGTCACTATACAAACAGAAGGTGAACCGCTACAGTCGATTGCAGAATTCTTGAAAAATTAATTCCGTACCGTGAATATTTCCGTAGGTCACGTGCATGCACGAGTGTCATTGTTGGAGTGATGGATCTTCGGACAGATTCCATTTACATGGGGATATATTACCATTGTAACGGTTCATTTTCTCAGACTAGCATTTCCACGACTGGAGAATCAACCAGTGAAGTCTCAAGTGAAAGCGGCAAGGTATTGAGAACATTTTTGGCGGCATAACTGGCGCGCAATGTGACAAGTTTATCACTTTCAATAGGTGCAAGTGGAAAGTAACAACGGTTCACCTATGCCAATATTAAGTGACGAAGAGGATGATTGTGAGACAGTTGATACGTGCTATTCAGTGAAATTGATCAACCCTAACCGAAAGTCAGAATACCGGGTTGAAAAGTGGCAGACACATGTTAAGTTCAAGACTCCTGAGCAACTGACCATGAAGCTTAAAGAGTCATACATCGAGTTAAGTGCCTGTGGTGAGGTACAGGTGGGGTATATGGAACCTGGACATGGATACAAGCGTTGGATTACCTGTTGGGAAGATTTACAAGATATGTATGAAGCTTACAGCACGAAAAAAGAGATTCTTCTTTGGTGCTTTCTGCCTGGTAAGGGAGGAGCAGTCAGTAAGAAGCGCAGCAATGATACTGCTGGTCATGCCGATGAAAAACGTACAAAGTGTACCACCGAGATAGAAGGTAAAATAGATGAGGCCAAGGAAATATTGTTGAAGTTGAAAGATAAGCATGGGAAGAAGTATACAGCAGAGCAGTACCATGCTTGGGCACAGTTAATACAGATTGGGAAGCAGAGCTCGTATGATGAACCCCCAGATTACCCATTTTTTAGAGGTAAAAAGAAGAAAGATAATGAAAGAGTGTCTGAGAGTACATCAAGTAACTCAGTTCTGACCAATTCTACTACTAATGCCACTTCTGTTCCTACTGTGGTTGGCATATCACCAGGGAAGAGAATCAATCTTCGTACTGAGTGTATTCAGCAGCTCCAGCAACTAGGGGAGCTGCTTGATAAAGGTAATATCACATCTGACCAGTATGAAAAGTTGCAGGAAACAATTCTAAGTGATATCTACAAGTTTTGATGTGCATGTGTCCACATATACTGTGTTTATATTTAGGCTATCTCTTATCAGTTAGTTAGATTTGTGATACTTATTCAGCATACATTGAGCAAGACATGTATACTTATAATGTATTTGTTCATATAACTACTATGAGTAACCACAGTCATCAATCTAAGAACACGCTAAATCAGCTGTAATGCTATGTAAGGCTGACTTTATTACAGGTGTTTTATCTGGTATTGTTTGCAGTAAACTTTCATGTCTCTTCAAATAGTACTTCACATCACTGAAAGCTTCTTCTACTGGATTGTAATCGGGGCTGTATGGAGGAAGAAACATCACAAGTATCCCAGTTGTCTGAAACAAACTGATGACCTCTTGTACATGGTGAATGGAGCAATTGTCCATAATTACAATGGATTTTGGATTTGAACCATTGAATGGGTTCATGTTAGGAATAAGGCTCCCCCTTGCAAAATCAAAAAAGCGTTCGCATTTGTTGTACCCTTCATGACTTCAGCAGCAACCAACCCATCTGTAGAAAGGGCAGCTATAGCAGATATCCTTTCACCACGGCAAAGTAATTGACGACACCTTGGTCTTTCACCTTTAATTGCATACCCATACTTTCTCAAATAGGTGCGGTTATCTGAGCCTGTTTCATCCAACCATACAAATTGTTCCCTTTTGTATAGCATAGTGGTTGCCATACATTTGCCCCTTAACAATGTGGATTGCTGGAGTGCAATTTGCTGAAGCTTCTTACGAGTAAATCCGTGTCTTCTCAACAATCTACAAATGGTACTCTTAGAAATCTGTACTCCTGATGCATCTTGGATTTTCCGACACAGCTCAAACAAGTATATGCCTGGATGCTCGAGCACATATCCTATCACATACAATTCTAATTGCATATCCATTTGTCTTGTATGAAGCCTTGGTTTGCAATGTGACTTAGGGTCAACTGCATTTGTTTCCTTGAAGAGTTTGTAAACTCTACATACAGTGCTGATGGACACATCTAATCTTTCTGCTATTTCCACGAACAACAATCCTTTCGAGAGGCGTTGCCACATAAGGTGCTGTGCGTACACAGTTCGCTGAAAGGGACATAGCTAGCTGATATCTCTCGTGATATCCTATGTTCAAATAGCTAGTCGTGCGTTTTTTCGACTTCATGTGACCTACGGAAATATTCACGGTACGGAATTGATTTTTCAAGAATTCTGCAATCGACTGTAAGTGTTGATAAAGGAGTAAAAGAAAGGAAGAAAACCAGCAAGATAATAATTATGGGAAAATATTTTAAAATCGACAAGAGTGACAATAAAAAGGCTATATGTCTTACTTGTGAGGAAAAAGTTTCTCGAAGAGGAAGCGTTTCAACCAAATTCAACACAAGCAACCTTCGTAAGTATTTGATGGTACACAAGGATCAATTTCAAAGTCTTTTAGAAGAGGAGAAGAGAAGAAAGGAAAAGCCAAAAAAAGCTGAAGGAGTTACATTGAAGCAAGAAACATTGAAATCCATGGTAGAAAATGTACAGCGTACAGTGCAAATAACCCAAGAGCAAAAGCTATTACTTACCGTGTTGCTGAAATGATCTGTACTGACTTACAGCCCTTTAGTATTGTCAGTGATTTAGGGTTTGAGCGCCTGCTGGCTGAACTTGAGCCCAGATATGTACTACCAAACTGTCGACAGTTCTCAGAGGTTCTTATTCCTGAGATTTTTACAAAAGTCAAACGGGGAATCTCTGAGCTTTTGAGTTTGGTTAGCTACGTCACTCTGACCACTGAAGTACCAATTGCTCTCATTCGTTTCTTAGCTTGACAGCACATTTCATTGTGGAAAGTACAATGGAAAAGAAAGATGTCATGTTGTGTGCTTGGAAATTCAATGAATCACACACTGGTGTCAATATAGCAGCTGCTATACTATCTCATGTTCGCCAATGGGAGATAGAAGTATTGTATGTGTTTTACGAGACAATGCTTCCAATATAGTAGCTGCAATGAATTCTGCAAATCTCAAATCATTGCCATGCTTGGCACACTCTCTCCAATTAATCATCAAGGATGGTGTTTTACTGCAACCTGCAGTCCAGCAGTTGTTAGCTACTGCTAGATCCTTAGTGGGTCATTATCATCGTTCCAATTCATCATTTCAAAACTTCAAGAAAATACAATCACAGCTCAACTTACCTGACCATGTCCTTATTCAGGATGTTACCACTAAATGGAACAGCTCCTATTATATGTTAGAAAGGTTAGTAGAGCAGAGGAAAACCATTACAGCAGCTAATACTGAATGTCAACCACCTGCTGAACTAAACACACAACAATGGTTTTTGGCTGAAAAGGTAATAAAACTTTTGAAGGATTTTGAAGAAGCAACACAGGAAGTTAGTGGAGAATATGCCAGTGCCTCTGTAATCATACCAATAATCAGGGCTCTAAAGAAAAAAATTTCAGAAGATGAGGATGACCATGGTGTTATGTCTATGAAGAGAGGTATGTTGAAATCCATACAGGAACGTTATGGAAATGTAGAGCAAGAATCTCTATGTGTACTTGCTACAATTTTAGACCCAAGATTTAAGCTAAAGCTAGGGGTTTATGTCTGCTAGTAGTGCAGCTCATGCAAAAATGCTTCTTATTACAGAGTGTGAGGTTTATCTGAAGAAATGTCAGTCAGACAGTGATGAGCCACAGCCGAAACGTAGCAGAAGTGACTCGAGAGAGAAGTCCAGTTCAGCATTATGGAGCCTGTTTGGTGAACTGATAGCTGATTCAACAAATGGTGATGGTGAATTGAAGATGACTGTGGAATTGAAACTGAAGTGATAACAGAAATGTATTTGAAGGAACCTGTAGTCTCTCGTTCTGAGCATATTCATCCCTTAAAATATTGGTAATTGAAGAAAGTTGTTTGGCCATGCTTAGCTCATCTATCTTGCAAGTACTTATGTATACCTCCATCATCTGCTGTTTCAGAGCGATTGTTCAGTAGTGCAAGTGACATTATCTCAGCAGAAAGAAACAGAATTTTGCCGGAAAAGGCTGAAATGTTCCTCTTTATTAAAAAAAACTTACCTGTCGTGGGATATTAATTGCCTTTTGTAAGTTTTCTTGTGCTGTAAACAGGACCTGTATTGTACCCTGACACTTTTAATCACATGTTACCACTTGAATATATCGTTTAACTGTAGTATCGGTATTGGACTCGGTATCGGTATTTTTATCCAATATGGTATCGGTATCAGCATCAGTTGTAAAAATCTGGTATCGGTGCATCACTACTTGCTAGGGGGGTCTGGGGGCATGCCCCCCAGGAAATTTTTGAAATTTTGATGCTCTGAGACTGCATTTGGCAACAATTTTAGTGTGAAAAATAATATTTACGAAGTCTATATTTACGGAGTGTTGAGCATGCATATCGCTTATTATAGGTGCACGCCGCAATAATTAATTAAATACTCAACTATTAGTATAGCGGTGTAGCCCCCAAAATTGGCAATATTGTGGACTTTTTCATAAAACCATGAAACTTTCCACATAAATAGTACTCCTCAATACATGTAATTTTAGATATAGTGCCATCGCTGATTTGACCTTTGGTGACCTTTACAGCCATTTTTGTACAGAAAATTGATTATTTTTGTCTTTAACTCCCTGAGGCAGTAATTAACTTGTTAAAACATGGTACCAAACAAAAGATCTTGCTGATAGAAACAACTTGGTTTTATTTGAAGTCAATAGGTGATTTCATTACAAAGTTATGATCATTTTTAATAGCTACAAAATTTGATAAATTTATGCATAATTATCTGCCCACAGGTAATTCACACCTCGAGGGCAGGTAAATTTATCAAATTTTGTAGCTAATAAAAATGATCATACCTTTGTAATGCAATCACCTATTGACTTCAAATAAAATGCTGTAAAGCATTAATAAATAAATAAACTAGTGTCCATTTGGTTCTACTTGGGGTACTAAGAGATAATGAGTTACTCTCTAGAATTCCTATGGATATAATTACATGAAAATAACAAGGAGAAAACATCCTGACCACCTGGTAGACTTCTGTAAGTGTTCGAACGTAAATCGGATGGCTGCAGGTTCGAGGCCACCTAGGTCCAGTCATGGATTTTTTCTCCCTTCTCCAACTTTTCAAACACACCTAATGTAGCTAAAGTCTTTGAGCAGGCTGTAGGACCAGGTGTCCTACAGACCTTCAGCACTTGTGCTGTAAAGCATTAATAATAAATTAATAAAAAACCAAGTTGTTTCTATCAACAAGATCTTTTGTTTGGTACCATGTTTTAACAAGTTAATTACTGCCTCAGGGAGTTAAAGACAAAAATGATCAATTTTCTGTACAAAAATGGCTGTAAAGGTCACCAAAGGTCAAATCAGCGATGGCACTATATCTAAAAATACATGTATTGAGGAGTACTATTTATGTGGAAAATTTCATGGCTTTATGAAAAAGTGCACAATTTTTTGGTTGTGCCGCTATACTATATTGCACAATCATTTTTCAAAGGGGCTTCCATGGAAACCTTGAAACCCCCTTAAATCCGCCACTGAGCTTGACACTATAACACATTAAACCCTTCAACATTGCAATACCTGAGAGTTACTATACCTTTGCTCCCCTGTAATATGCTATATTGATGGCACTGTACCTTTCCTGACCTCCTGTATCCCTGAAACATACAATATTCATATAATCAAGAGTATATAATGGAGAGGGAGAGTATCGAACTACGCTATACGCTGTGAAAAATGAGCCCGTAAAGTCCTATGGCATCGTTCAAACGACTCGGTGATTTGTGTTGATTGGTGACTAATTATAAGCGCAGTGGGCGCACTTTGTAGATGTGGCTACTGAGTGAAAGAACGGTGTACTAGAGAAAAGTATGGCACATTATGCAGAGGAATTTGCCATACAAAGAGAAAGACAGACGCAGCTAACCTGGAAAGCAAACATCGAGGTTTCATCATGGTCGAGCGAGGTCGAGATTTCGATATTTCATCATGGTAGAGATTTCATCATGGTCGCCATCCCATGCCTTGCCTCGACAGTTGTACTAGTTAAAGTGACTCGTCTAAATGGAATTTCAGCCATTGTGATTCTATACGGACCACCCGTTAAAACATTTAAGGTGTTAAATCTGAGCAATCAACAGCGGTCAGGTTTACGACAAGAAACGAAAGTATGCGGGTTACTTTACGGGCTCATTTTTCACAGCGTATAGCGTAGTTCGATACTCTCCCTCCCCATTATATACTCTTGATATAATATGGTGGTGAAATTTGAAACTGAAAAAAAATTCTATGGTGAAATAGGCATATAAACAAACTTTCTTAGGTAAACTAAAACATTATAATGTTTCCAACTTGCAGTTGTTTGACAACTGTACTGTTTGGCATTACTGTATCTTTTAATGGGACCACTCTATCTTTTACAGCTTCAGAGAATGTATTTTATGGGTAAAACCATCAAGTTCTTTATGTCCAGTTATGATACACCCCGTGCATGCAAAGCTGAATATTTTATTGTGAGCCATACTTGCTCGTACTACTACTGTATACAGTACTACTGTATACAGTACTACTGTATTGCATGTGCCATCATTATGTTAAGGAATTGGTGTGAGTGTTATGCAAACAATAAGGAATAAGGCATGTGGCCAAGATGTTAATATATCAAGAGGCTGGGCCCAAGTGCTTTAACATCAAGGCTATGGAAGAACAGCAGCTAAAAAAGAAAAGTGGATTGTTTTTCTCAAGAGAAATAGTGGTGACAGTAAAGGTATCAAGTGCAGACATGTGTGGTTTGGCTTCATTACAAGTTTGAGAATAGGCCATAACAGACTGTGCACTTCATGGCTTCCACATAGAGAATATAATAATGGTGAAAACCTTGATTGGTTATAAATAAAGTGTCATACATTTAAACGAAAAGATTTTTAGTGGATGGAGCAGTACTAAAATGAGCCAAATTTCAAGAACTTGCATAATTCCATCCTTGAGGTTCGAATCAACTCAACATGAACACACTATAGTCACTATAGGTGTAACTGGTATTCCGGTTCCTTGTGTTGTACAAATTTGTGGTTAGTGCAACCTTTGTAACCTAAGTAATTTTGTCCCTTGCTGATTACTATTATGTTGGTGACAACCAGCAAAAAAAACAAACTGTTGACAATGAACTAGTCATGCCTTACAGTTATAAGTATGCTTTCATAAAACTTTTATAAAGTAAAATTATAATATATACTTAAAGGAAAATATCATGCAAAGTTTTATAAATACTTATACGTACCATAATTGCATCCTTATTTCCTTTCCATTAATTTGTACTTTTTTAACTTGAACTCAATGCCTAAAATTAAATATGATAGAAAAGCACACACAATGCACAAATACGTATCATACAAAAATATCACCCTAAAACCAGCCTCAATTTCCTTTTTAGACAGCTTGGCAGCATTGGTTAGCCCAAAAAATGTTTTCAGACCAACTGACTGATTGACTAACTGACTGACTAACTGACTGACTGACTGACTAACCAACTGACCGACCAAATGGCTAACCAACCAATGCATCTAGCCAAGCATAGCTTGGCAATGGATAAGGCTACAGGCTTAATTTCTTCATTGTTCGATGTTGCTTTGTCCCGAGATGTGCTTTTTCACCAACCGCATCATGGACTTGCCTTTGTTCTCCTTTGTGTTCCAGTTCTTTTCACTGACAATTTAAGGCACAAATTTGCGATAGTGCAATGCGGCTTCCTGTGACTGTGTTGACTATTACGCTAATTGTCTGTATTTTCTGTAGCTACTGGATTGATTGCAGAGATGCTTCTTGTACTGTTCTTTGTTTGTAATGCCGTGTAATGGGCAAAGCATAATGGCCACCTCCCTTTCCATTACATAATTGATTGTTGGGGCATGTGTTCTGACACAAAATTATTATTATGGAATTCCTGCACCATTCTTTCTTTAATGTGGTATGCGCTGGTCTATTTGTCATAATTATGTTATAAAAAAAAGTAAATAATCAAGTAGAAGGAAAAATTAGGAATTTTAAGTTGGATCAGGGATAAAAAAAAGTAGTGGAATATAGCTAAAAAAAGGAGAGGTCATCTATACCTGTAGATGTACTAGTGGACATTTAATCCCTAATTCAGTCACACACACATCCTTTTCACAGCTTGGCTGTTTTTGTGTAGATTTCACTTCTTTTCATACTTTATATGGCCCCAAACCAGCCTATGACAAACGTCTGGGTTTGATTTTTCCCACATTTCTACTTATCCATACAGATGATTATTGAAGACACAATTATAAATGTACTAGCATTATTACCTGCCCAATGTGCAGGTATGGTTTAGATAACAAATTTATTCACACTTGTGACACATACACACACACCCACTGATGATGAGGTATTGTGTACAGACCATGAAATATCAGACATGTGAGATTGAGCCGATATAGACAGTTTAGTACGTGTATATCAATGGCGGATCCAGGATGGGGCATTTGGGGCAAATACCCCCCCCTCACCTAGTGGAGGAGCCAGCCATACTTCTACTAAACTTTGTCAGGCCAAGATCAGTTCATAAAACTCATGAAAATATGCACATTTTACTACAAATTAACCTGAGACCAAAGCAAACCAAAGTCAAACTAGCTGTGAAATTGTCACCCAGCACCTTCGTGCATACTAAGCGCCTCTAAAAATAATTATCGTGTTATTCTTATCCTCTTTACCAGTTAGCGAGCCAATTAGGCACTGGAGGGCATACACAGAAGGCAGAGCCTGTACGAGGTGTTGCTGTGGTTTACTATATAGCTACCACTATTTTATTTTATGGTTCAGACTGATTTTCTTTTCATTAGGCAGAGGAATGCACAAGATGCCTACTGTTTCCAATATAAGACCATAAAATAAAATAAAATAATGGTTGCTATATAGCTAGCTAACCTTCATTATACAAACTTTAGCCCCAAAAAGCTAGGTCTAGCTATTTGGTGTGGCTACTTTTGAGTTAATATCTCATTAATCATACAGTACAATAGTACTGTATAGTAGGGATGATGAAGGTGTGGGCGCAGTCCACGAAGAAAAACTACCAAAAATCATCTTCAGAAATCCTTCACGGCCACTTCACAGTATTGGTCAGGTATAAACAAGCCCAAATGTGTTTTCAGAACGACTCGAAACGTTTCCGATGAGGTGCTATGAAATTTAAAAAAACATTATTTTAGTGAATTTTCTACTGCCTCACTGCCTCACTGATGCGTTCAGTAAAGTGTAGTGGAAAACTGGCTACAGCTACAGCCTTGCTTCTTTGGCGGAAACGCTTCGAATTTTGTGGCGAAAAAACCTTTCACAATATTAAATACCTACGATGTGTGCGCTACTGTCTTACTGTTTTATCTTTGATCCTTCTTTACCGTGGCCATTTCTCATGGGTACGGCTTCCATCAAAGCACACACACCACAGCGCCCCAACATATTGGAATAAACGTGTAGCATAATTGTAGCGAGTACGTAATTTTAATGTTGGGATATACCTCGGGATATGCTGCTGCCTGTTCAACATCGCCGGTTGAGAAACTACACACGTAAGGATTAGAGTGTTTGCTTTGGTTCGAAGGTGGTTTCTTTTCCGAGTTTAAAAACCAGGTGTATATAGCGCCTCTCTACAGACTCTATGGGTAGCTTTCCCAGAGCACTTTTCAGGTGTACTACAACTGAAAAACACCGTAGTAGGCCTCATAGGCTCGCATATCTCGTCGTCTAGAAAGTGGGCGTGACCCGTACTTACGTGAACTAAAAGTAAGAGCAGCCCTGAGACTTTGTTGAGAGAATTTGTGGAAAATAATACTGTAGACACACTATAAAACAGTTGAAAAGATGCTTCTGTGGGTGATGTGTTGTTTAAAGTGGTTTGTTAAAAGTACACATCCTTAGGAATGTTTAGCTGCGTATTTCGAGAATTGCAGGGGGGGAATTACTAAATACAGTTATTCAATAAAATTTACAAAAAAGTACACAAACAAATGTAAGAAAAAATTAGGAATTTTCCATATGAGTAGGGACTACAGCAATAAAAAGCACTGAAACAAGCAGCTGAGACAAAACACAACCAAATGATTGCATTTTAATCCCTACTTTAGCCATACAAAACACAACTGAATGATTGTATTTTAATCCCTGCTTTAGCCATACCAACTGAATGATTGCATTTTAATCCCTACTTTAGCCTGTATGGCTAAAGCAGGGATTAAAATACAATCATTCAGTTGTGTTTTGTCTCAGTGTTTGTTTCAGTGCTTTTTATTGCTGCAGTCCCCACTTATATGGAAAATTCCTAATTTTTTCTTACACTTGTACTAAATCATAGTCTCATATGTATCTTGATTAATCAGGTTACACAAAAATAAAATGAGACAAAAATATAATCTCGATAGATGACCTTGTACACAAATTCATGAAATATACCACAAATCGCTTTGAAATGGTCACTGAATAATGAAGTTATAGCCTTATCTGATACGTAAAGTGGTCATGAAGTATAAAATATGTGGTCACTATAATGAGGTGGTCTATCATATAGGTGGTCTATCATAAAGGTGGTCTTATCATAGAGGAGGTCTTTGTAAAGAGGTGAGTACTATTAGCTATTTCACACATTTTGAACAATTTCAGTTTTTCAGTTTCAATTTCCACTGTTTTCAATGTCCTGTGATATTGTTGTCCGAACTGGCACATCCTTATAAGAGTAGTATGCATACCATATTAGTCACACTGATAACAAACAAGTACACAAAAAATTTGGAATTTGCAACTAGAGTAGGGACCATACATCAATAAAAAGTACTGAAACAAGTTGGGATAGTCCATGACATTAAATCACTGTAAAACAATAAGAAGTGTTATATCCCTACTGTGCATTTCCGTTATGTTATATTGAGCACAGTAGGGATATAACACTTCTTATTGTTTTACTGTGATTAAATACCATGGACTACTCCAATTTGTTTCAGTACTTTTTATCGATGTGCTATGATCCCTACTCTAGTTGAAAATTCCAAAATTTTTTGTGTACTTGTTTGTTAACTTTTTTTGCAAATAATTATTATTACTGGTGAACCCACGCATACCGCATCTGAAAATGGCACCACGTGCCCCAGCTATATCAATTATCGTCTTAAAAGTGAAGTATCCGTTACGCTTTGTTGTCAGCTATGTTCAACCCATTACACAGCATTTCGAATTAAGAAGTGTTCAAAAAGCACCTCTGCAATCCACGCATACCGAAAGAAAGAAATGGTGCCGCGTGCCCCAGTTATATCAATTATCATCTGAAAAGTGAAGTATCCATTACGCTTTGTTGTAGGCTAAGTTCAACCAATTACACAGCAGTATGAATCAAGAACTGTTTGAAAAGCACCTCTGCAATCAAAATAGCCACTATGAAAAATACAGATGATTTCTGTTACGAAGGGAAGCCATCACGTGCTACCGCCAAATCAACACTTTTTGCTGTCAGCAAAGATGAATGGGACAAAAAGGAGGACACTGGTAAGTCCATGAGGAATGTATTGTAGATACTGCGGTATGCCAAAAGGCACCACTCGGGCCGAAGCAACGTCAAACAGTGAAAAAATCAAGCCCATAGCCTTAGTTGTTATCGAGTTATGCTTGTCTGAAGGCGTCGGTCAGTCAGTCAAGCAGTCAGTAAAAAAATCCATTATAATTTTTTTTCAAAATCCATAGCAACTTGTTGAAAGCATTTCGGGTCAATCTGAAAGCTTGTTTGGGCTTAATTTTACCTAACCAATACTGCCTCATTGTCGTCAGGGAAACTTGAGGCTGGTTTTTGGGTGATGTTATTTCATGGGCCACGCCTACTCCTTTGTGGTCCCTACTATACAGTACTATCGTACTGTATGATAGTGTGAGAAAATGGTTTTTCGTTTACAAATCTTGGTGTCATGTACACCATTATACATTCACACTGCTTGTCTTGTGTGCTTTACACACCTTATCTTGAAAGTGTGCCTGCACCCCAAGGGTGTGTTGCTGGTTAAGTGTGCTATGACCACCTCAGTTTTAACAGTGCAGAGTCCCACTGCAGCACTTCCAGTATTTGCAAAGTCCTTTCTGCCTTTCTACTGGTATAATACTGCAAACCTAAGTACCACACTTCTCAACCAACCTAATGGTTTGGGGATGACCTGTCTATGATGACAGATTACGAGCTGTCTTCACTCCACGCCACTGCTATGACACGTGGTACAACTTATCACATGTGTAATTCCAATAAGCGCATACATGTGTGCATGTGATGTAATTGCAATTAGCGACACTGACTCACTCAACTGATGGATTACTGTTAACTGCAGTCCTACCCTTGGTTTAAGGTCTTAAACTTCATTATAGTATATTATTACACGCAGGCCTCATCCCCACCTGCCATCTGCCTAACACTTATCTTCCAGCAAGTAGTAATCGCATAGTTATTTGTGCAGATGACTACATTGGAACTTTTGTTTAGGCCTCTGTTTCTACTGTCTTCCCTTGCTCCTTTGTTTTCTCTTCTAAGGCCACAACACAGCCAGCTGATTCTGCCTTCCTCCATACTACAGCCACATTCACTACAGTGGAGGTAAAAGTCCAAGTGTTAAGAAGTAATAAGCAATTAAGATAGCTTTACATAGAGCATCATCGTTTGAGTCTGTTATACCATCCACTGCTGCAAGTCTTAAACCAGCACAGTTACAGTTACCTATTTCATAACACAATGTAGGACCCTGCTGATCACATTCCTAATGCTTGGAAACTATCCAAGCATCCAGATGGGTCGGCGACATTCAAGATGTCAAAATAGTGAATAGGAGAGACACTGTTTGCTCATAATAACAGGCTCAAAGCCAATGCTCCCTTGACACTGTGGTGGTATCCACCTCCCATCAAGTCAGCTCCCATGAAACAGCCACAGCCTGATGCCTACTTTACATGTAGGCTCTTCTGTGGATGCCCAGGAGGGCTTGGGCAGCAGAATTCACGTGCCCGACATCTCACTGATGTATGAATAGTGTAAACACAAACTGATTGATTATCTTATGGTGCATCATAGATCAAAGGGTCTTTACAACTGAGGAGGGTAGTTGACCATACGGATTACTACTATTTTGCAACTGAAGAGCTCACTTGAAATTAGGGTTCCACCGATACAGAAAATACGTACTGATACTTAGCAGTAAATTTTTACCAATACAGATACCGATTGCAAGTGGCAAGAATCACATGATTTTGGGTCAATCTTACAGATTGATTCAACCAAGAAGATTTGTAGTAAGTTGCAGGAGTGGGGGATTATGTGTGGTGATTCCCCAGAAATTCTGGGAGAAGTTGTTAAATGAGATACATGAAGAACACCTGGGCATATTTAGAATGAAAGCTCTACCCAAATCTTACTTATGGTGGCCACACAGTTAGACAAAGCAATTGAAACCAAAGTAAAATCATGTGAAGTGTGTGCAGCAGTCCAAAAATCTCCACCAGCAACTCCACTGCATGCTTGGAAATGGCCATCCTATATTTGGCAACGTCTTCACTTTGATTTTTCCCAAAAAGGAAACAACACTTTCCTAGTCCTCAGTGACAGTCACTCGAAGTGGCTTGAAGTTATTGAAATGCGAAGTACTACAGCAGAAAAGACATGTGGAGTATTGCAGTCGATTTTTGCATCTTATGGACTGCCAGAAGAAATAGTAAGCGACAATGCATGGTCCCCAGTTCACAGCTTCAGTGTTCAGAAACTTTTAAAGTACAAATGAGATCAAACAAACGTTGGTACCTCCGTACCAAATGGTGCTGCAGAATGATCCGTGCAAATTGAGAAACAAGTGTAACAGTTACAGAAAAGGGAAATCTGTCAATGTCAAACCGATTAGCAAATTTTTTATTCGCCTACAGAAATACACCACACACAGTGACTGGAGAGATGCTTGCATCATTGTTTTCGAAACGTTCACCTCTCACTAATTCATCCAAATTTAGCAGAGACAGTTGAAAGCAAACAGAGACAGCAAAAGCAGTATCATGATACCCCACCTCACAGTTACGAGAATTCAACAAGGGTGAGAAAGTTTTAGTTAAGAACTGTAGTGAACGTCCCAGAAAATGGGATAAAGGAGAGATTGAAGAATGTTATGGGCCAGTCACTTACCTGGTAAAAGTTTTAGGGACCTCTAACGAGTTCATGCTGATCATCTTGTGCGACAACCAGTCTTAATAACTACAACAACCACCCCAACCCAAAGCGAGAATAACAAAGCTTTGAACACTGATACTAGCTCTAATGCACACAGGTACAACACACGCTGTAAAAATTAATTGTAAAAAAAGAACTTTTTGGTAAACATGTTGATTTTTACAGTGTATCACAATTTGATTGTAAGAGCCATAGGAATTCTCTCATCAGGAGGGAGGAGTGTAGTATATAGCAATCACGTGTATAGGTGTATGAGGTAATAAAAAAGTGATAAACATATGTTTTGTTTATTTCCAGTTGTTGTTGTAGAGATATTATAGAAAACAGTATGGTTTGGGCTCCCATGAAGTATAAAGATCTTAGTCCCATAGACTTTTTACATTTTAAGACCTCCCAAAGGACACCGGATGTTGCACAACCCATAATAAATTTAGTATTCATTACCATACCATGAATAGTTTTGTTTGCGTGGAAATGGACTATTCTATTTTAGCATAAAAGGTGGGAGATTTGCTTTGTTAAAAATTGAGCAACTGCAACTTATCATGTTTTGCAGGAAAAATTAAGCTACTCTAATAGAAAAGTCACTGCAATATCGTAATAGACAAATAGTATACCTAACTTGGGAGGAATTTACTTTTTGTTGCAAAAACACTATTACAAATAAATACAGGCACTACATGTATATTACAGCTAAATTACATCAATATAAATTAGAATCAGTAGGTATTTTTCTGTTTTGGTAGAGCACTAGTTTGTCTTCATTGCATCTGTAGATAAGAACAATGATTTGTGTAAAAACAAACCTCAAAACCAGTTTATACAGCATATGGTTGGCTTTGTATGTATTTAAAATACAAAAAGAAGTGAAATACATGCAAAAACAGCCAAGCTCTATAATAATAGTGCAGCCTTCAAAAAACTTGGGTGAAAAAGTTGTGAAATCAAACATGGCAGCCACAGTATGACTGCAATGATGTTAATGATAATACCCTGTAAATTTTATTAATGCACAAAGCCATTATTAAAATTCATTATCATCAACGCCATTGCAGCTATTTCATGGCCACCACCTTTGATTTCACAACTTTTTTTCACCCAGGTTTTTTGAAGGCTGTACCATTTTTTATACAGCTTGGCTGTTTTTGCATGGATAATGTTGTGCATACAAGTACACTGGATAAATTGTGCTTCATAATTACAAATATAATAATTTTTATGTTGTAACTATGGCAAAATTACAACCGCTTTATGACTACAATACCCGTAACTACACTATGCTACGTTAACTATATTTGATGTATACTGTAGGATTCCAGCAATAGTAATGAAATGAATGACAGTAGCTATGTGAGAACATCTCTATCTTGGCATTGAACAGATGGTGGTAACATGCTAATGTATGGATTTTCCCACACAACTAACATCAATCATATCTCTTGTTTCACTACCTTTTATTGGTAAAACCTTACTTCATTTTTAAATTAATAAATTGCATTGGTTACAACAGATTACTGCTCTATAAGAATTTTTGCTCTACACTGGCCCAGTTTGAAATCTTTTGGGTTAAGTAATAACAATTCTCTATGCTCCCAGATAATACTAGTACTTTATCAAAGCATATGGTAGCATCTTATGACAACATAATGCAAAAGCAAAGATGAGCAGACAAACCATAATTACACATATTTCAGAATATTTACTAACAATACAGGTAATTACAAAATTAAACAATTCAAGCAAATATTTATATCCTGCATGACTCCATACCCATATAAATTTTCATATCAATTCAATAATGACTTATAGCCATCACCATTTTCAGAATCAAACATCAAATAAGATTTTGTGGCAGCAACTACTCAACAATGCACATAATTACATCCCTGTACTTGTAGTGTAACAGCAAAAATGCATGTGTGGATTCTCTTAATCCCTACACTTACGATTACGGGCTTACCTATGGTTGGAGAGCAGCTACTGTTGAATGTGTTATCCCCAAACCTCTGCATAATTCCTACCTTTCCAACATCTCTATCTCCGACCAGTAGTAATTTGAATAGGTACATGTACTTCTTATTTGCCATTTCTTAGGAAAGAAAATACAATATGAACACACATTGCGTAAAGTGGACAGCGGAATGACCAATGACTTGTGATTTCAGAATTACAAAATTTACTACTAAAAAGTATGACTGTATACCAATGTGTGAAAAAATTAAAGTTTGTACATGTAAGCCATGGCTTTTGTGTTGGTTAAAGGATGTAAGCAGTATGAAAATATGCATTTGGGGAGATCACAATTATTTTGGTGAAATCATAGATAATTATAGGCCAAATTCATGTCGATATATGTCAAGTTATGGCTGTTAAAACCATTAGACAATACATCAAGTGTGAGATCAAGTGTTAAATCTCCGTAAGGATGGAAATCATGTCAGCCTGAAATTATTTAGATAAACGCCTAATTAATTTATTTTTTACATGTTAAGCCAAGAATTGGTGATCAGAAAAACATTTTGGGCAATTCTTGTCCAATATCTTGCTCACCCAGATGGCTAGCAAATTCAGAATTTAGCCATACTTGGTACATGACTACTTTGCTGATGGGTGACTACTACTGTGGTGTGAGGAAGTTCTGTCTATCATTCGTTTGGTCTTCATGGATGAAAACCCGTTTTAGGACTACAAAATCCTGTCTAAATGGTGCGGCGACGGCAATCATGCTTCACTGATCAAACCACCAATGTGGTTTGCTAAGGTTGAAAAAGCAGTATTGTGATAAAAAATCATCATTTCCAGGAGTTACAGCTTGTAATATTGTGATTTGCAGATAGTTTGACCGATTTCCACCCCAAGAAGGCAATAGAATTTACTTCCACTGCAGCTGTATTCAATAGTCCAACATGCAACAGCAGATAGCAAATTTTTTTGAAGGTGTCAATTTTTTACATTGGTAATCCCCTATTAGTCATGGAAAACAGCTATGATATGCATTTGGCCCAGAACTCGACTGCGGTACCCAGAATCTAGGAGCTCATTAATGCACAGTATTTGTAGTACACTGTAGTTGATAAATTGTGCAACAATTTAGCTATGAAACTGCTGCGTAAATTATCAATTCACAAAATGCACAGCACAAATGAAGAACCTGCTCCAGCAACTTTCTGTTGCATTATGGATGAACAATTCCTGTACCTCAGGGTACTGATGTTGATGACAATTCCCTTAGTTTTTCCCTGTATGTAGGAGCAGTAGTTGTGTAGTTGTTGTAGCAATTTACAGTGTAAGTAAATCTGCTTTGTTCCATTGTGATTTTACTAGTTCATAACATGTCTGCATGGCAGCCCTTTCGATTAGAAATTAATGGTCTGGTCTGTCATCAAAAATGGAATGTGGCATTGAAGGGACGGCCGCACCAGACTACATGGATACACAGGGGCCACAGAAACCCAGAAAGCAAATAATATATGACCATAGTTCATTATTTGATATAGTCTAACAAAAATGGAAAAATTAGTAATTTTAAGTTCAATGGAATCATAGAAAAAAAAGTAGGGAAACAAGGGAGGCTGGGTATAGACTGAATTAGGGATTAAATGTCCACTAGTATATCTGCAGGTGTAGGTGACCTCCCTTGTTTCCTTACTTTATGACCCCTAACATTCATAATTTTTCCTTATACTTGTTTGTTTACTTTTTTGTAACATTAGCTATTATGACTGGTGACCCACGCATACTGCATCAAAAGAAAGGATGACACCAGAGTTAATGTTTTTGTTTGAACACGTGCTTCAGCTATCAATTACTGACTCAAAAGTTAAATGGCCACTGCGTTTTGCTTTCAGGTATATTCAGCCCATTATACAGCCCTACAAACAAAGAACACTAGGAAAAGCTCCTCTGCAATCACTCCAGTGACCACGAAGAATTTGGAGAATTCGTGAGCCCCAACTACTCAAAAGTGAGAAGCAACTCTGCAATCAATCCAGTTGCTATGGAAAATATAGGCGATAAACATAATAGCCACAGGGAAGCTGCATCGCGCTATCGTGAATCAACATCTTGCGTTGTTAGCAAAGGAATACAAAGGAGAACAAAGGCAACTCCACGATGTGTGTATTGTACGTACTGCAGTTGGAAAAAAGGCACATCTCGGGACGAAGTGATGTCAAACAGTGAAATATCAAGCCCATTGATTTATCCATTGTTGAGTTATGCTTGGCTGGAGGCATCAGTCGGTCAGTCAGTCAGCATAAAATCTGTTAAGTAGAAACTTTCAAAATTCTAAAGAAACCTTTTGGAAGGGTTTGGAGTTGGTCTGAGGACATTTTTGGGCTTGGCTGTGCCTAACCAATGCTGTCAAGCTGTCATGAAGGGAAATTGAGGCTGGGTTTAGAGTGATATTTGGCTGGTACAATAACATGGAGAGAGAGATGTCTTATTTTGTTAAGACAATATACAACATAAGTACAGGGGTCTAGACTCAGCGGTATCATGTACTGGGTGAACAGTACAGGAGCCCTGGTAAGACTTACACACAATACACATGCAGAAAAGTTCAGTTTAGGCAAACCAATTGATAGATCCCAGTCCGGGGAGGCTCTAGAATTAAAAAAATTCTGTATGAGCAGGAGATAACAGTGCATGCAGTCTGCTCAAACAGTGATCTTACTGTCTTCTTTGCCACTTTGCAAGCATTGTCCACTTGGGCAATTGTATCTGGCATAAAATGGCCTAAACAGCCAATCTAGATGGAAATGAGATTAACGGATAAGCCAGAAAGCTGAAGGTCATATTGTAAACAGCTATACTAATCTTCCTTCTGAGCTCTAGCAGCCAAAAGATGTTGTTGGGTGTTGGTGGGGAAAGTGAATTATTGGAAATCAACACCAAGTCAAGTCTGCTAAGGGTATAGGAAAGATTGGTTGGAATGGTGGTAGACCTGTAGGACTGAATCATGTCTCCAGGTATACTTGGAGCAACAGGACACATATCAAAACTTGTTATCGGGAATTGTAAGCCGAAATGGTCAAAATAAAATTTTACATAACATCAAGTTTTGCTATAAGTTCTTATGAATTATGTATTAAAACAGCTAAAAATCAACTCCATGTCATTTTGGTAGTCTTAGCTTAGTCAAACCAGTTGGTTGAAAAACCTTGTTGACAGCCATCATTTCTTGCCCTATGTAAAATACATGCATTTTGTACTAAATACAAAAAGTAAGCATTAGCACCCATAATCTCTACACGACATTATGCAAAAAATTAAAGCCCTTGAATTGTTTTACATGAAGTAATGTTCTTGCATTACCATAGTAACATTTATTTACTATTGATTACCACATAATATGCACCCCCATGCAATTTATATTGGTTGGGAAACCCCCCAAAAGCAACCTGTTACTCTCAACTGAATTCACTAAACTTGGTATCATTCTACATGTAAACACTTGCTGATTAAGAATCTCCCTGAAGTGCCTAACCAACTATTATACCGAGTGTGAAGAAGCAGGCTGTAAACAGCTATGACTTCATACTTAATTAACATTAATTATCTCTTTGTATGCATACATAATTACTTTTTGTAGCTTTTAGTGTAATTAGACAGGTGTTTTTACCTATTCCTGTCTTTGTTGTTATTTTTGTAAGTTATCAGTAGGTTGTTTTGACATATCTCTGTCTCTTTATTGTTCTAGTTTTGTACAGGTAATTAACTCTCTTTGTAAGCTTGTGTAGTTGACCTTTTGCTGACCTTAGCACTACAGCTTGTATAAATACTCTGTATCTGTGTGCAAAATTCAGTCTGCAATTGAGTGTGCTAAACTGAGTATTGAGAACTGAAGCGCCGGATCGAATAGCTAGAACTACTCGGCTTCGTGACATTTGGTGGCAGCGGTGGGATCAGTTGAAGCTAATTGCGTGGCGATTGACAGCTCTACTGATTATTGTAACCCGAAGCTCATCCGCTGTGGTACCGTGGCTTCTAGTGATAACGGTACCCTGAAAGGTCTAATCTAGCTATTTGCATTGAGCAGTTGTTCTCTGTCTTCCTACATTTTGTATATAGGACTCAGTGATGCCAACTAACAAGGGGGCAGATAAAGGTGCAGACTCCGATGGATCATCGTTGGCTGGAGTGCTGGAAATGCTTCAGGAGCAGAACCGTGCTATGCAGGAACAGAACCGTGCTATGCAGGAACAGCACCAGTCCCAACAGAAGATGTTGCTTGATATGATGGAACAGCAACGATTGGCTCATGAACGAGAGATGAAGGCCCTCAAGGACACCCAGCCAAAGGAAGAGATGGGTGACCCAGCAAAGGCAAAGTTACCAAAGCCTACGCTCCAGAAATTAACTGCCACAGACAATGTAGAACATTTTTTAGCTACCTTTGAGAGGATTGCAACCCAACAGAAGTGGCCAAAAGAGGTATGGGCAACACAAGTGGCAGGGCTACTTAGTGGCAAAGCGATGGCAGCGTATGCAGCTCTTACCCCTGAGGATGCAATCCAGTATGAGAAGGTGAAAGAGGCAATCCTGAGGAGATATGAAATAAATGAAGAGACATATCGACAACGGTTTAGACAGGACCGTAAGAAGGGTGAGGAATCTTATCGGGAGTTGCTGACCGGCTGGGAGATCACTTTACTCGATGGGTTGATAGTCAGGCTGTCCCACTAAAGGAGCTTGTAATGATTGAGCAGTTTCTTGTCAGTATACCTGATGACCTCCGAATTTGGCTACGTGAGAGAAAGCCCACATCAATCCGACAAGCTGCAGTTCTTGCAGATGACTATGCTCTAGCTCGTAAGGGTAACCAGAAGACAAATCTCAAGACATCTTCCTCAACCCCACCTGGAACTGGCACACGTCTTCTGGAGAACTCAGCTGGCAGTCTGGGTTCAAAAGATCGACCCCAGAGCAATCCGATGAGAAATGGCAGAAGCCAAACCAATCTACGAGGAGACAAGAAGTGTTTTCAGTGTGGAAAGTTTGGACATTTAATGTATAGTTGCCCAGATCATCAGAGACGTGAGCAGACCAATGCTGGATTGAGTGGGAAGGCTTGTGATGAGGTGGCCTGGAATAAGGAGAGCCAAAAGTATTTGCGTCGTGGTATGCTGAATGGTAAGCCAGTCCAAATGCTGATAGACACAGGGTGTACCAAGACAATGGTGTCAGCTGATTATATCCACCCCAACTGCTTAGACATTGACAACCAGGAGAAGATCCTTTGTGTACATGGGGATATGGTGAGCTACCCAACTGCAAAAGTGAACCTTAAGCTGGGGCAATGGTCGCAAGTTGCTAAGGTAGTAGTTGCTCCTGGTATACCAGTGCCTGTGCTGCTAGGTACAGACATTTATGAACTCAAGCCAGTGATGGTCACTACCAGGGCCCAAGCAAGAAGGAATCACAGTTCTACTGCTGGTGCACAAGGAAGTAGCAGACCAGAACCCGGTGATGACAATGAGGTCATACCAGTTGACAGTAATCCTCAGGGTGAGTGCAGTACTGTGAGTGATCCCATAGAGGAGAGCAATGAGCAAAGGAGGGAGGAGCTACCAACCTCCACGGATGAGGAACACAGTCCACTGGAGGCTAATGCTGATGACATAAGGCAATGGCAAACTACTGATCCTACATTGACTAGGGTCAGGGATGAGGCTGGAGAAGAGGGGAGTGATGTTAGAGTTGGCTTTTACTACCATAATGGGCTGCTGCACAGGAAGTGGAGACCTGAGGGGTCATCAGAAGGAGATGTAAGAACCTGTAAACAATTAGTGTTACCCCAGCAGTGCCGACAAGCAGTGTTACAGTTAGCTCATGAATCATGATGTACCAATGGCTGGCCACATGGGAATCACCAGGACCAAGAATCGTCTCTTACAACGTTATTATTGGCCAGGAGTCTTCACAGATGTGGCTAACTATTGTCGGACATGTGAGGTATGTCAGAAGAGTAATCCTAAGTCTCCCCCCAGGGCCAAGATGGTGTCCTTGCCTGTGATAGAACAGCCCTTCCAGCGAGTAGCTATGGATGTCATCGGGCCACTACCCCGTACACAGAGAGGGAACAGATTTATCCTCACTATTTGTGATTATGCTACCCGCTACCCTGAGGCCATCCCTCTGCCAAGTGTGGAAGCTCCTAGAGTAGCTAGAGAGCTAGTAAACCTTTTTTCTCATGTTGGAGTGCCTGATGAAATTCTGACTGACCAAGGAACGAATTTCATGTCGAGTCTATTTGAGGAAATTTATCAGCTGCTTCATATCAAGAAGATCAGGACCACCCCATATCATCCCCAGACTGATGGGCTGGTGGAAAGGTTTAATGGGACCCTGAAGAGTATGCTGAGGAAGTTTGTAAGCAGAAGTCAGAAGGACTGGGATGAGTATTTGCCATATTTATTGTTTGCTTACCATGAGGTTCCACAGGAAACAACTGGCTTGTCCCCATTTGATTTACTCTATGGACGCCATGTTAGAGGTCCTTTAGATGTACTGAGAGAAGGGTAGACCGGAGATAAGGAAGCTGCAGTTCCTGTGAATACATATGTGATAGAGATGAGGCAGCGATTGGCAGACATGGCACAGCTGGTAGCTGAACACTCATCCAGGAGCCAGGAGAAGCAGAAGCTATATTATGACACAAGAGCAAAGGCTCGAAGTTTTAAGGTTGGAGACCAGGTGTTGGTACTACTTCCCACTACAGCAAATCGACTGAAGTTGCAGTGGACTGGCCCGTTCAAGGTCACAAGGAAGTTGGGCACTGTTGACTATGAGGTCGAGACTCCAGGTAGGAGACAGGAAAGAAAAGTTTACCATGTAAATTTGATGAAGCAGTGGTATGTAATGCCATCTCAACCCAGTGTACAGGCAGTTTCAATGGCCATGGGCCCAGCTGAGGCTGTTCCAGAGTCAGAAGATACTCAGTACTGGCAGGAGACCAGTGAGGAACAGTTCTTTCCTTTGGAAGTAGATGGGGTCCAGGAAGTGAACTTGAACATTTCCGAACCACAAAGGGGACAACTGTGTGAAATACTGTTATCATTTCCACAGGTACTAGCCATCCAACCAGGAAGGACTACCCTTGTTCAGCATTTCATCAGTGTGGGAGATGTAACTCCAATACAACAGAAGCCTTACAGGGTGCCTTATTCCCAGAGAGAGCAGGTTCAGCAGGAGCTTGACAGAATGTTACAGGCAGGTGTGATCAGGCCTTCAACTAGCCCCTGGGCTTCACCAATTGTTCTTGTCAATAAGAAAGATGGGGGTATTCGTTTTTGTGTGGATTACCGCAAGTTGAATCAAGTTGCCAGATTTGATGCCTACCCAATGCCTAGAATAGAGGAGCTCATTGATACAATTGGGCCAGCAGTAGTCATTTCAACACTTGATTTAGCCAAGGGCTACTGGCAAATACCAATGGCTGAAGAGTCAAAGGACAAGACTGCATTCACTACACCATTTGGACTATTTGAATTTGAGGTAATGCCATTTGGTTTACATAGTGCCCCTGCTACCTTTCAGAGAATGCTGGTCATTTGCTAGGGCGTACCTCGATGACATCGTTGTGTTCAGTAATTCCTGGGAAGAACACCTTAACCATTTGTGTCAAGTCCTTGAATGTCTTCAGAAGGCTCAATTAACAGTTAATATGTCCAAGTGTCAGTTTGGGAAGAGTGAAGTACACTACTTGGGTCATGTAATTGGAGGAGGAACCTTGAAACCAGACCCTCAGAAGCTTGAAGCAGTGGATGACTACCCAGTACCAGCAACCAAGAAGGAGGTGAGAGCATTTTTGGGCCTCTCTGGTTACTATCGACGATTTGTGCCACATTTTGCTACCATTGCGGAACCTTTAACAGAGTTGACCAAGGCAAAGAATCCCGACAAGGTTAAGTGGACTGACCGGTGTGAGAGAGCTTTTTGTAAGTTGAAAGAACTGTTGCTTACCCCTCCTATTTTGAAGGTTGCTGAGCCTACTAAGTGTTATGTTCTCCAGACAGATGCTTCTGAACAAGGACTCGGGGCTGTCTTAAGTCAGATAGATCAGAACAGAGAAGAACATCCAGTGGCATTTGCTAGCAGAAAATTCTTGCCTAGAGAGAAGAATTATTCTGTAATTGAGAAGGAGTGCCTTGCGATTGTGTGGTCCTTACAAGTGTTTCATGTTTATTTATATGGACAGAAGTTCACTATAGAGACCGACCATCAGCCACTCTCCTGGTTAGAGCGAATGAAGAATAACAACCAGCGACTTACCAGATGGGCACTAGCTGTTCAACCCTACTGCTTTGAGATATGTCATCGTTCTGGTCGTAAGAATGGTAACGCTGATGGGCTATCTAGAGGACCACTGCAACTAACTGAGCAAATGGCAGTGACTACAAGCAGCCCCAGCCATCAGCTTAAGGAGGGAGGGATGTGAAGAAGCAGGCTGTAAACAGCTATAACTTCATACTTAATTAACATTAATTATCTCTTTGTATGCATACATAATTACTTTTTGTAGCTATTAGTGTAATTAGACAGGTGTTTTTACCTATTCCTGTCTTTGTTGTTATTTTTGTAAGTTATCAGTAGGTTGTTTTGACATATCTCTGTCTCTTTATTGTTCTAGTTTTGTACAGGTAATTAACTCTCTTTGTAAGCTTGTGTAGTTGACCTTTTGCTGACCTTAGCACTACAGCTTGTATAAATACTCTGTATCTGTGTGCAAAATTTAGTCTGCAATTGAGTGTGCTAAACTGAGTATTGAGAACTGAAGCGCCGGATCGAATAGCTAGAACTACTCGGCTTCGTGACACCGAGTTACATTGCAAAACATATACAAAGAAAAGGGTTTCCCACTGTTTTATTATGTATCTGAATGCATAATTTGGCGATACAATGCTCTATCCTGCCTTTTCTCTTGGTCACTTCACAAACTTCTATATATCATTCCATTTGCCATTGATCAAGGGTTCTGATTAGCCATACCAGATCTCCGTAAATTAAAGCATGCGGAAGTTATGGCACTGTGTTTAATAGACGGTTACTTTCGGGTATTTTTTATGTTATGGATTTTTATAATGTACGGTTAAAGTTGACAAATGTTTTCATATGATCCAGTGATATGGTTTGTTGTGGGCTGGCGAGCTTGACAAAGGGCACATTTACATATACGCAAGTGTACAGTGATAGGGTCCGCAACGTGAAAAATCGATATCCTCCAATCAACTACCTAACTATTGTCATGTGTTAGGCTAAGTGTAACATCAGCGTGGCAGCCAAGTTTGTCACTTTCTTCTGGTAGAAAACTATATAAATAGCTTAAAATCACGTGATTTTTCGTTGCAGTGGTTCGTAGAGTTCTTCGTATGCCACGATATTCACTCTCAACATTGTTCAAGTAGTCTATCATCAACTCAAAGTATTGGTGGTTTGATTTTATTGGTCAGTTTCTGGTGGCAACACGATCTGTGTGGCTTTTTGGTGACAAACAAAATGTTTCTTCCTCTGGAGCACAGGAAAAGCAGAGCAGCAACTGTGCCGTGGGTCAGCAATAACCAGCACTAGGTAAAGTACCTGCATACGGAGTATGGTTATAATTGAAGTTTGTTAGCCATCTGGCTGAGCCATCTATATGCTGAAATTCAGCCAAAATGACACGATTTTTGCAAACAAACACCAGAATGGTTGATACATCAGTGAGACAGTCTCCAACAGCAAGGATACTAAGCTGATAAACACCTAACAATACAGCTATCTCACCCAGTAAACGCATAGAGCAATCCAATGCATGAAATAGGCACTTGCGTGATCGAAATTGAAATCGCAGAAATACCCATGAAATCGCTTTAATTTCTGAATAAGAACCATTCAGTGTGCTCCTTTTATAAATATTTGTGTTAATTGTTCACTCAGGCATCAGTGCAGGTGTGTTTTATTCTGTGATGGCATCATAGGGAGAGTCTTAGACTGCTGGGCTAATCGAGGTGCTGAGGCTAATCGAGATGCTGTACCTAATGCATACAAACTGATTGTCATTTGATTCCAAGTGATTGTAAGGTCATTGTGGTTGCATTTTCTGCGATTTGAATATTGATCACGCGAGTGCCTATTTCATGCATTGGATTGCTCTATGCGTTTACTGGGCAAGATAGCTGTATTGTTAGGTGTTTATCAGCTTAGCATCCTTGCTGTTGGAGACTGTCTCACTGTTGTATCAACCATTCTGGTATTTGTTTGCAAAAATCGTGTCATTTTGGCCGAATTTAAGCATATAGATGGCTCAGCCAGATGGCTAACAAGCTTCAATTATAACCATACTCAGCATGAAGGTACTTTACCTAGTACTGATCATTGCTGCTCTACTTGTCCTGTGCTCTGGAGGGGGGAACATTTTGTTTGTCGCCAAAAAGCCACACAGACCGTGCTACCACCAGAAGCTGACCAATAAAATCAAACCACCAATACTTTGAGTTGATGATAGACTACTTGAACAATGTTGAGAGTGAATATCATGGCATACGAAGAACCCTACGAACCGCTGCAACGAAAAATCACGTGATTTAAAGACATTTGTATCGTTTTCTACCAGAAGTGACAAACTTGGCTGCCACGCTGGTGTTATTCAAGTTACACTTAGCCTAACACATGACAATAGTTAGATAGTTGATTGGAGGATATCGATTTTTCGCGTTACGGACCCTAACAGTGATTGTACAGAAAGCACTGTGGGGTGAGATACTAAGCGTTCGAATCTCTGAGTAAACTCTATTCACCACTAAAAGAATACTAGTCAGTAGGCTCGAATGGAGAAGTAGCTACCTCTTCTTATGAGAGCGGCCAGTGATACCTTATTATTTTGTATACGGAGACAATGGTTATACTTTCAATAATACGCCACACGAACAGAAAAAACTCACTTTCCGGACTCTCGTAATCTTGGTATAGGAGTTTCTGGTCCAATTCTCACGTCCCCGGCCTCTGGTCCGAGCCCGGACTCTAACGTGTATTTTCCGTTGTTCTATTATGATGCGCGAGGGTTTGCGCTAATTACGCATCATCTATCCATGTAGAAGAAGGAAAGCTCAATCCAACGAAACATAGCTGCTCTTCTTTCACTAGCAATTAAACATTACAAGTAGTAGCTAGCTGAAAGTGGAGCGAAAAAAAGGTAGAAAAGGCATTTTTCAAGGTAGAAAAGACATGTCACTAAATGCTTGATTGAAATAAAGTAATATTTAGACGTTTAAACACACAGAGAGTGAATAACTGAATAATCTAGAGTGTGCTCTTATCTAGGGGGTCTGGGGGCATGCCCCCACAGGAAAGTTACCTAGTATCTGAGCTCAGTTAGTCACATTATTACCAACAACAAGAGACATTACCCTTAGACTCCCTATAATGTTTGGACATCAGAATTCATACACTACATGTTGTAGTGATCACTTTACCAACCTATCTAATTATCATCTATCGAGGACTATGGAAATATTTTCGATCTAGTGCTAGCACTTGGTGGAATGACTGATGTTACTTCAAAGATATCATTTCCTCCTGTAATGCATGACTCATCCTGAACTTGTTGATTGTGTTAAATCTATGTATTTAAGTAATGATGTGTTAGTAATTAGTGTATGTGTGTATGGTTTTGTTCTTGTATCTGTTTGTGCTGTACATATTATGTGTTTTAGCTCTGGTAAGGAAGAACGGCTCATGCCGATTACCAAGAGGATAATAATAAATCAAATCAAATCAATCAGTTAAATTTTTGGCAGCAATTTTGACAGAAATTTGTTTGCAAATGTACATACAACAGACAGAGGATAGCTTACAAAAGGACTGGAATATCACTTGATCCCTCCCCATACATTAATTCTCCCATAATATATCACATAAGCATAGATACTATATGCAGTACCATGACATAGTTCTTCAGAGTCAATTTCCACTAATTTAGGGCTTTAGAATGGGCATTGGCAATCAGGGCCGCCCAAGGGGGGGGCAACTGGGGCATTTTGCCCCGGGACCCAGCCTGAAAGGGGCCCCAGGAGGCCCCATGAAGGACCCCCTGAATGCCTGTTTAAAAGATCGATATACTCTAATAGAGCAGTCAGATCTAAATACTCTAATAGAGCAGTCACAGTATTCTTCAGAGGAGCAGTGTAGCAAGCTTATAGATAAGGAGATATGGTTGGTGATGGGTAGTTATTGTCATTGCCAGCAGGTTGTGACCTTTTTTTTTTTTTTTTTTTTTGGTCTTCACCTTACAACTTGGGTCAAGGGCCCCATTTTAACTCTTTGCCCTGGGCCTCTTAATTTCTCTGGGCAGCCCTGTTGGCAATATATTATTTCCTGGGCTAGATGTTATGTCCTTGCCACCACCCCAGCACAGATAGCATAGCTAAGTGCTGGACAAAAGCTGATAATTAAAAATCCTTAGCACACATGCACACACACACACACACACACACACACACTACATGTAGTGTGTGTGTGTAGTGTGTGTGGTGTGTGTGTGTGTGTGTAGTGTGTGTGTAGTGTGTGTGTGTGTGTATTGTGTGTGTGTAGTGTGTGTGTAGTGTGTGTGTGTGTGTGTGTGTGTGTGTGTGTGTGTAGTGTGTGTGTGTGTGTGTAGTGTGTGTGTGTGTGCCAACACTGAAAATATCCACTATTGCAATTGTAGTAACTCAAGTCACTAGATTATCAGCATATATTCATGATTTACCACATTCTCATCAAGCCTGTGTCATGCTCTTGACAACTGTACGTACTTTGTAGGGACTTAACCATAAGTCCATAATAATAGAGTTCACCATGTCCTCACTGATTGAGTTATACATTATAGCTATATAGTTAGTCTAATGCACAACATGAAGGGCTAGTTTGTCACATACTTTACGATATACGTACCCATGTACACAAAACTTAGCTCTTCAGGAATTTCTCACAGTTGTGGCATACATAGCTAAATCTCACACCATCCACATACGCCACTTGATTTATTTAGGCACATTTGATTGAACCTAATATTTTACAGATTTGGATTTGATTGAATCTGTTGGATTTTTTCACTTAGAATATACATAATTCTAATTTACATGCAAATGATGTTTGTAATTTCATTCAGGTTTGTCACTTATAAACTTCAGTAAAATAGGTATTGCACATAAAGCATGTAACCAGGTAGTTAACTGTACTGTTTTTGTTGTAGCCAACTATTGCATGTGGTGCATTCGCTGTGTTGATTGCTCCATTAGAGTCTATATCCTGACCATTCTATTAGAGTGATTGAATCTTTTGCACATCTTTCATTCTCACCACTAGAAGCCTCTCCAACCAATGCTGGTGAAAAGTCAAGCTATCTTGTTTTATTAAAAAGTTGTATAACAACTGTTATGACCAAAGCTGTACTGGCTATACTGCATGACAGGTCCCTTCCTATAGCTACCGCAATTAGCATACTATCAACCTCTGTTATCCAATATATATCTCCACGTAGTTTACAGTGATAAACATGGAATATAAGTCAACGAGAAGTCTACTGTTTGAATGTAAAAGGACTTCATAAATAGATTTACAAGGAAGAGCAGAAGGTCTGGCAATTACGGAATCCAGTTAATGTTTTCTGAACTGACTATTTGACTACACAACTATAAACCTACATGGTGGGATGATACTCATTACACAAGCAAGTTTTGGAAGTTGGTTTTAATTTTTTTGTGAGCTGCAGTTCATGCAACCATATAAAACCTAAAGGATGTAATATGAAAATCCATACTACCATATAGCTATCTTGTTAAGTAGCAGCCAAAGGAATTGCAACATCGTTAACACACAACATGCCGTATAGTGCATTCCATATGTGCATGTGCATAATAATGTACTGGCATAGTATACACACATGCATATTATTTAATCAGGGGCATACGCAGGAATTTTGAAAAGGGGTTTCCACTACAGCTAAGTGACTGTTATATTAGAGTAGTTTGTGTTTATATTGCCTGACTGCTTTATTAGAGTATCTCACCAAAATCATATTTCGCTATAAGTGGTGCTATCAGGTGAGAAACTATTATTTAACTAAGATAATTGTGTCCCGTTCCATGATAGATTCCAGATTCTGGAAACTTGAAGTTTCAATTTCTTAATGTTTTAAGTAGTGTGTAAAATCCAAAGAGATTTCCTGAAACCCCTGGAAACCCCCTTTGGTACACCCCTGAATCATTTTATTAGGTTGTCTATACTTGAATAAGCAGAAAAAAAAACTGATTTACTACAAATTAGTCAATTATGTGTTTCTGGTTTCCTTCCTGGTCATTTCAGAAGAGGAGATAGTGATGATTAAGCAGGAGTGATGATTTGAATGTGTAGTGCCTTTAAACGCCCATGCGCATGTACTAAAGTGGTATGTGAAACCTTTGAAGGGGTTTTCTAAAATGGTTAGAGACCTCTTAGCAGCAGATAGGTATCTGCACATCTCCAGTTGAGGGAATCTTACTAATGAACACTGAGCAATATTGTGCAGTTGCTTTCTTTCATAGATAACAATATGGAATGGATTTACATTTTGTGAATGATATGATGACATTTGCCTCAGGTTTTTTAAATCTACGGTATATAATATAGCTGCTAATTAAATTGCATGGTAAGAGTTTCTTATATTCAAGTCAGGGGTAATTATAACAGTTGGCCATCAGCCATTTCCTGACCAATTAACAATTAAAATTGTTCTGTTTGGTCTGGCATTTGTCAGGTCAGGGAAAATTGGGTGCAGGCTGTGGTTTCACCTGCATAGTTACTCTAGTTGACATAATAACAATGTTTTGTTGCTAGGAGATTAACCAACCAGGTGGGGCCATTGTACACTATAGCGTTGATAAATACGTATCTTGAGGCAAATATAGTGTTGTTGGCTGATTGGCTGATGAGCATGTCAGATCAACCATAAAGCTGGTCTGACATTTGTATGGTCATTGCTGAAAATATATCACTTCTGCAAACATTTCAGTAAATGTTTACTTTGATTTCATGATCAATTCAATGACCTGGATAGTTATGCTGCTATTATCCTACAATTTTAAGGGATTATATCTTATATAAATTTATTCCCAGACAATTATACTGCATGTGCCTCCTCACCTTGCTAGTATAACATAGTAACAAAAGCATAAATCAATATCCATCTTTGATTTACACACTTAAGTAATAACCAAATTTCATGTGCAGGCAAATTGTTATTCAGAACATAAGACATGGTACATGTACGTATACAATGCAACTATTTTATTGCAAGTTTAAGAAGAAAAAATAATGTGTATGATAAAATGCTATGTGAATGTATATGATGTGACACATAATGTGTACCAACTCTTAGTAGCTACGTACCTTTAACTGCATAGTTTAGATGGCACAACTTTTTGGCCTAATTTTCATTTCTACAAAACTAAGTGCACGCCACTTGCTACTGACATACAATGAATAAGTGCTTTTATATTGATGGTTAAGCCTAATATTGCTACAAGCATTATACCACCATCCACCACCATTACCACCTGCATCATTAACAGCACAGTTACTCCCCCATTTATCGTTGTCTCTATCCTTTGTTGAAAATTTCATGCCATTAAGTGGATAGGATGAAAATGGATCGTTAGTAGTTCCACTATAACCAGATATGGTTAATATATATTGTGTAGTGGCTGGTCCAACCCTAAAACTACTATATGACATGTATCCCTCAATTCCATCAGTTTGCTTATAGTCAATACGGAGTTCCCACTGCCCTTGACTTGTAAGGCAGTGGATAGCGGTTAATCCATACCAAAATTCATCAGACAGGCTACCAAATCCATCTTCATAATCTTTCCAGTTTCTGTTAAAGTCAACACTTCCATCTTGTCTCCGTTGAATAACCAGCCATCCTCCTCCATCGGTGGCAGCATCACAATACCCACTGGCTATCATTCCATTTTCTCCACAGAAGTTTGTTATATAGTATATACGGGATTGTAAAGGAGTCTTTTCAGTAAATTTGAATGGTTGTACAATTTGTTGGAGTTCACAGCAGCTTCCATTAACAGATGACACCGTCGGACAGCCATCAACCACCATAATTCCTAGCAGTGTAAATACATTGATCATCATAATAAAATCCATCACAGCTTTGTGTTTTGTGCTCAGTGATTAACTAACTGGTATGAAATTACACAGGTACTATGTATATTTCTGTATGGGGCTCAAATGTACACCTTTTATAGTATTACAGGAGGGAGTTTTATTTGATTTATAACTTTTAATTAGCATGTTTTTAACTACCTTGCTAATTTGTAAGATCTTGACTGGATATTATTAACAACAACTAAAATAATTTTACCAGATACAATTAAAATATATAGCTCAAAAGATCATCTTTCTTTTGCTCCAACCTGAAGATCTAACAGCTTGCAAAGGTAGCTAATTCAAATTGCGCTGAATTATATTACAATGCATATAGAATTTGGATAATTGCATATTGTGAGGGACTGAAGAGATATGTAGAGCTCCAGAAATACTTTTTATTACACCCTAGATCATGTTGCTAAAAGCAATACTAGCAAATTGAGTAGCTATAGGAAAGCTAGTACAGTGGTTTGCAGTGAATAAAATATTTTGTCACCATGACATAAAACCAGACCTGATATTCTTGTTATATGCAACTCATATTTAATGTACATGCAGAGTCAGGCACAAAAGATAACATCCTATGTATTAAGTAAAGCAATAGAACTATAGCTTCAACTGGAGGTACACAACCAAGAGTTGATAATATAAAGTAATAAAGGAGAGTGTCAAATAATTAGGAACAAATAAGTCATTCCAACAGCTGAGTAAGGTAGAATATATTGACATGTTGGTTGTTTCTATTTTGTGCAGAGATTTCCTATACTCAGTACTGTACTCAACAGTTCTCTATCATGCACCAGCATAAAATGTCAAAAGTCAATTCTACTTACATTGTGTGTGTGTGTGTGTGTGTGCGTGCGTGCGTGCGTACGTGCGTGCGTGTGTGGACAGGCTATACATTCTGTGAATGCCATTCCACTAGGAACCTGTGAGAAGGCTTAAAGCCTGTGGTATTCCTTAACATTAATATTATGAACTCTAGATCTTGATACAACTTTAACAACGTTTGCTCATGGTATCTATACCAACTATATGCAAGTTTTACTTAAAGGGTTAGAACTATGAACTAAAAATAGAAAACATATTGATGCTTAATTAACACAACATATGAAAAATAATTATTTCAATGTTTATACTCAAAATGACTACAAGATCCGTATAAACAAGCATATACCCCTAGCTGACAGGAAATCAGATGATTATTATTATTATTATTAGCACTTTACAGTGACCCAAAGTAAGGGAAAAAATCCCTCCAACCCCAGGATTCAAACTGCAGGTCACCCAATGTCTAGTCTGGGCCACACTCAGTCTTCCTCCAGGAGGGATGGATTTTCTTCATGCGATCATTACATACAGGGATCATGAAGGTTTGCACTTTCTCACAAAACTATTGACCAGAAACCAGCCTCACAATATACCTTCATGGCACCTTGACAGTATTGGTTTGGTACAGCCAAGCCCAAAAGTGCCTTCAGTATGACCTAAAATGCTTCCAATAGGTTACTAAAAAATTATTCAATGGAATGTTTTGACTGCCGGCCTACCTGACTGACTGATTGATTTACTAACTGACTTTCTGACTTGCAGTCAAGAGTAACTTGATAACAGCTAAGACTACAGGCTTGCACTGTTTGACATTGCTTCAGCGTGACAGGTGCCTTTTGGCATACCACAGTACATACAATGCATGCATCATAGTGTCCTCCTTTGTGTTCCATTTATCTTTGCTGACATCTTAAGGTGTAGATTTGTGGTAGTGACCGGTCTTTTTTTATTTGTAAACATACATAGCTGAAACGAAGAAGTTTGTTATCAATATGTAGTATATACAGGGATCTTTTCAGTAAATTTGAATGGTTGAACAATTATAGTGGGAGTTCACAGCAGCTTCCATTAGCAGATAATGCCATCGGACAGCCATCACCCACCATAATTCCTAGCAGTGTTACGTAAATACACAGATCATCATAATAGAATCTATCACAGTAAGAAATTGCATAGGTGCCAATGTACATGCTATGTATATTTCTGTATGGGGCTCAAATGTACACCTTTTATAGTATTACAGGAGGGAGTTTTATTTGAATTATAACTTTTAATTAGTATGTTTTTAGCTACCTTGCTAATTTGTAAGATCCTGACTGGATCAAGACACACGATAGTGTGTCGTGCGGCCCAAGAAGCCGGCGCGCCACACCGTGAGTATATTAACAGGAAGTAAGAAAACGCAATTTTCACACCTATGTAGCTCTGTGATCCCTTATCCGATTGGAACCAAATTTGCTGGAGACATGCCGCCCAGCTAGGGGAGTCTACATACCAAATTTGAAGAAAATCGCTCTAGCCATTTCCGAGATACGAGCGAACAACATTTCGTTTTAATTTCTTCGTTTTTTTTTTCTTCTTCTTCATCTTCTTCATTTCGCACACTTCGCAAAATTCGCCATAAAACACGAATGCGTGCTCGGATGTGGCTGAAATTTGGCACACTTAAAGGGCTCATTAAGGCGGATCTCCGTACCAACTTTGGTAGGAATCCGATGAACATTCACGGAGTTATTACCGATTATTTGCGTAAAATAAGGTCGAAGGTCTGTCACGCCTACAGGGTAAACGCCTTGGAGGAATCAGTTGAAAATTGATATGTAGATGGAGCAACCATCGTAGGAGTGCCTTTTTGTGGTTTGAAAGGAATCGGGATAAAGACCATGGAGATATGACACGAAACCCAACCTGTGTCAAAATTACGCGATGGATTTTTATGAATAAAAAAACTATTAGTTTTCGTATCTACCAGGCAAACCGCTTAGAGCAACGAGCTGGAAATCAGTATGTAGCTGGAATAATCATCATAGAAAGTCCTTGCAGTAGTACAGAAGAATCGGATTACAAATCACTGAGTTATGATTTGAAAGGCAACTAGGTGCAGTAAATGGGAGATCGAGATACTCTAATAGAACAGTCACCCTAATTAAGCATTCAGCTGCATTTATAATTTACTCAGTTATATTACATTGTAAGTTATTCTGTAGGAAATTCAGCTACAAACAAGTCACCCTGTAGTCAGATCAGCTAGAAGAAGGTACCAAATAGACAGTTCAGCTACAAATAAGCCATCATGTAGAGAGTTCAGCTCAAATAAATCACCCTGTAGAGAATTCAGCTACAAACAAATTGCCCTGTAGAGAGATCAGCTAGAAGAAGTTACCTTGTAGAGAGTTCAGTTACAAAGAAACAATCATGCAAAGAGTTTAGCTACAAACAAATCACCCAGTAAAAAGTTCTGCTACGAACAGATCACACTGTAGAGAGTTCAGTTAGAAACAAGTCATCCTGTAGAGAGATCAGCTAGAAGAAGTCACCTTGTAGAGAGTTCAGTTACAAAGAAACAATCATGCAAAGAGTTTAGCTGCAAACAAATCACCTAGTAGAAAGTTCTGCTATTAACAGATCACACTGTAGAGAGTTCAGTTAGAAACAAGTCATCCTGTAGATAGATCAGCTAGAAGAAGTCACTTTGTAGAGAGTTCAGCTACAAAGAAACCACCATGTAAAAGAGTTCAGCTGCAAACAAATCACCTGTAGAGAATTCAACTACAAACAAATCACCCTGTAGAAAGATCAGCTAGAAGAAGTTACCTTGTAGAGAGTTCAGCTACAAACAAATCACCCTGTAGAAAGTTCAGTTACAAACAAGTCACCCTGTAGAGAGATCAGCTAGAAACAAGTCATCCTGTAGAGAGTTCAGCTAGAAGAAGTTACGTTGTACAGAGTTCAGCTACAAAGAAACTACCATGTAGAGAGTTCAGCTGCAAATAAATCGCCCTGTAGAGAGTTCAGCTACAAACAAATCACCCTGTAGAAAGATCAGCTAGAAGAAGTTACCTTGTAGAGAGTTCAGCTACAAACAAATCACCCTGTAGAAAGGTCAGCTAGAAGAAGTTACCTTGTAGAGAGTTCAGCTACAAACAAATCACCCTGTAGAGAGTTCAGCTAGAAACAAGTCACCCTGTAGAGAGATCAGCTAGAAACAAGCCACCTGTAGAGAGTTCAGCTAGAAGAAGTTACATTGTAGAGAGTTCAGCTAGAAACAAGTCACCATGTAGAGAGTTCAGCTAGAAAAAGTTACCTTGTAGAGAGTTCAGCTACAAACAAATCACCCTGTAGAAAGGTCAGCTAGAAGAAGTTACCTTGTAGAGAGTTCAGCTACAAACAAATCACCCTGTAGAGAGTTCAGCTAGAAACAAGTCACCCTGTAGAGAGATCAGCTAGAAACAAGCCACCCGTAGAGAGTTCAGCTAGAAGAAGTTACATTGTAGAGAGTTCAGCTAGAAACAAGTCACCATGTAGAGAGTTCAGCTAGAAAAAGTTACCTTGTAGAGAGTTCAGCTACAAACAAATCACCCTGTAGAGAGTTCAACTACAAACAAGTCACCCTGTAGAGAGATCAGCTAGAAACAAGTCATCCTGTAGAGAGTTCAGCTAGAAGAAGTTACCTTGTAGAGAGTTCAGCTACAAACAAATCACCCTGTAGACAGTTCAGCTACAAACAAGTCACCCTGTAGAGAGATCAGCTAGAAACAAGTCATCCTGTAGAGAGTTCAGCTAGAAGAAGTTACATTGTAGAGAGTTCAGCTACAAAGAAACTACCATGTAGAGAATTCAGCTACAAACAAATCACCCTGTAGAAAGGTCAGCTAGAAGAAGTTACCTTGTAGAGAGTTCAGCTACAAACAAATCACCCTGTAGAGAGTTCAGCTAGAAACAAGTCACCCTGTAGAGAGATCAGCTAGAAACAAGCCACCCGTAGAGAATTCAGCTAGAAGAAGTTACATTGTAGAGAGTTCAGCTACAAAGAAGCTACCTTGTAGAGAGTTCAGCTGCAAACAAATCGCCCTGTAGAGAGTTCAGCTAGAAACAAGTCACCCTGTAGAGAGATCAGCTAGAAACAAGCCACCCGTAGAGAGTTTAGCTAGAAGAAGTTACATTGTAGAGAGTTCAGCAGTTTAGCTGCAAACAAATCACCCTGTAGAGAATTCAGCTACAAACAAATCACCCTGTAGAAAGATCAGCTAGAAGAAGTTACCTTGTAGAGAGTTCAGCTACAAACACATCACCTTGTAGAGAGTTCAGCTACAAACAAGTCACCCTGTAGAGAGATCAGCTAGAAACAAGCCACCCGTAGAGAGTTTAGCTAGAAGAAGTTACATTGTAGAGAGTTCAACAGTTTAGCTGCAAACAAATCACCCTGTAGAGAATTCAGCTACAAACAAATCACCCTGTAGAAAGATCAGCTAGAAGAAGTTACCTTGTAGAGAGTTCAGCTACAAACAAATCACCTTGTAGAGAGTTCAGCTACAAACAAGTCACCCTGTAGAGAGATCAGCTAGAAACAAGCCACCCGTAGAGAGTTTAGCTAGAAGAAGTTACATTGTAGAGAGTTCAGCAGTTTAGCTGCAAACAAATCGCCCTGTAGAGAATTCAGCTACAAACAAATCACCCTGTAGAAAGATCAGCTAGAAGAAGTTACCTTGTAGAAAGTTCAGCTACAAACAAATCACCTTGTAGAGAGTTCAGCTACAAACAAGTTATCCGGTAGAGGGATCAGCTAGAAGGATCACCTTGCAGAGAGGTCAACTACAAAGAAATCACCCTGCTTCATCTTTTCTTCTTCATGTAGTAAAGAAAAAAATGACAGGTTAAAAAGCCCTAAAGCCGGCCATAGGCTGGCTTTGGGGTATACAAATGCAAAAAGAAGTGAAATCTAATCCAAAACAGCCAAGCTGTAAAAAAAGAGTGCGGCCCTGAGAAAGGCTATGGTGAAAAAAGATGTGAAATCCAAGGTGGCGGCCAAGAAATGGCTGTGATGGTAGGTTAATGGTAAAAATTTTAATAACAACAATTCAGTGAATTTGGTGCCGCTTGGTCTTGGCACAAAATTCACTTGAATTGCCATTATTAAAATTTTTACCATTAACCTACCATCACAGCCATTTCTTGGCCGCCACCTTGGATTTCACATCTTTTTTCACCATAGCCTTTCTCAGGGCCGCACTCTTTTTTTACAGCTTGGCTGTTTTGGATTAGATATTATTGACAACAAACAAATAATTTTACCAGATGTCATTAAAGTGTAAACAAACTCATAGGACCATCTTTCTTTTACTCCAACATTAAGATCTAACTAAACAGCAAATTGAGTTGCAATGTAGAACTTTTGAATAACCATACAAGTCAAATATAAGGAAAAATTAGGAATTTTAGGAATCACAAAAAAAGTAGGGAACTACAACTGCAGATATATTAGTGGACATTTAATCCCTAATTCAGTCATGAGTATAGACTGAATTCGAAGTAGGGATTAAATGTCCACTATATAGCATATCTGTAGGTGTAGGCAACCTCCCTTGTTTCCCTAATTTTTTCAGTGATTCCTAAAATTCCTAATTTTTAGTGTGTTTTAAAATAAAACAACTTTAAACAATACAACTATGGAGGTGCACAACCAAGAGATAATAACATAAAGTAGTAAGGAAGAGTGTCAAATATGTAGGAGAACATTCCAGCAAACACACTAAGTAAGGTAGAATGTATCAACACATTGTTCTATTTAGTGCATCAACTTTAGCTATGTATGCTCATACAGTATTGCAAGTTTTAACCAGGTAGGTATAAACAGTGGACCTGGGACCAGGGATTAATGCTACTAAGATTAATACGAAAGTTACAACTCTGAACTAAAAATAGAAAACATATTAATGCTTAATTAACACAACATATGAAAAAAATAGTATTTCAATGTTTATACTCAAAATGGTTACAAGATCCTGTACACAGGCAAATCATACAGTATGGTAGTACAGGTATCATGAAGGTTTGTATTTTCTCGTAAGTAATATTGACTAGCACTGTGAAAAAAGAGGGATATAAGATGGTATTTCCAGTGGCTTATTGAATACAAAAAAGCTTGATATAACCTGTATTATACTAACAATCTCATGTGAGGCTTTAGTTAATGTGTTAAACATACTGAAACCATATATGTGATGGTATAGTGTGGGTGTTATATTCGATATAAGCTATTTCAGGTAATGTGGTAAATAAACTGAAACCATATATGTAATAGTATAGTATGCATTATACTAAAGTATAAAATGAGTATAATACAGGGTTTATATTAAGGTTTATTTGTATTCAATAAGCCACTGGAAATACCATATTATATCCCACTTTTTTCACAGTGTAGGAACCAGGTTCACAATGTCGGCATGGCACCTTGGCAGTAGTTGGTTCAAGAGTATAAAATGGGGAGAGAGAGTGCCAAACTGTGCCATCCCCATTATATACTTTTGGTACAACCAATCCCTAAAATTCCTTCAGTATGACCTGAAACACTTCCAATACATAGGTTGCTAAAAGATTAATGGAATGTTCTGTACGTCTGCCTGTCTGCCTGCCTGCCTGCCTGCCTGCCTGACTGGCTGGCTGACTTACAGTCAAGCATAACTTGATAGCAGTTAAGGCAGCAGGCTGCACTGTTTGTACAAGTGAAATAGAAGTACACATTGATTAAGATCTCTATTATAGCCATGCAGAAAGTATTGCAATCTATCTGAATAAAATGAAACCCACAATAAAACATTTGTAACTATGGAGATGCAACCCACAATTAAACCATTAATTCTTGAGGAAAAGGAGGAACTCCCTCTCTGGAGCAGTGTTACACAATAGGTATACTTACATAAATGTAATCTGTGTTGCTATAGTAATGTGTATGTAGCTCTTGAAATAGGTCTGTTTTTAATTAAATGTGGAAGACTTTGGGTTATGTTGGCTAAATAGTAGTTAAAGAGGAAGGGGGGTGGGCTACAGCCCCCTCCTGACACTCTCCCTCACTACAAACTCGTGCTTACATGTGACATGCATCAAATGGGTGATTTCTCTTCTGTAGCAATCTTGTTACAATCTGGATTTGTCTCATTTTTTTTTGAGTGGATGGCATTAGTTAAGTATAGGGGTTATAACCAATACAGCCTTGCAACAGGTTAGTCACTGACTTGTGGACATTATGAAAGATTAGCTTTAGCTTTGTCTTCTTATTTCTTGTTATTCATCAACTATAGATACCCCAAAAGTGATGAATATAGGTTTATTAGAAACATCATCAGTGGAATATCAACTACTACCTTTGTAGTAAGTAAAGTAATCAGAATTCATTTGGCAATTTTCTAGGAGTTACAACATTCTTATTAAGCCTATATTTTATAGGGATTCAACCCATAAGTCCATTAATAGATCTAGCTAGAGTTCACCATATCCTCACTGATTGGGATAGGCATGGAATACCCATGTGACCAAATAAAGTACTGGTATATTTACCTCTTTAGGAATTTCTCACAGTTGTGGCATAGCTAGCTACATCTCACACCTGACTGAATAAGTCAAGCCACTTGATCCATTTATGCAGAATTGAATCTGTTGGTATTATGGTTTGAATAATGGTTTGAATAATGGTATGAGGAGCAATTTCAGCTTTAAATTCCATTCAGATTTGTCACTGTTTACTTTAGTAACTAAAATAACATAGAGCATGCAACACATGCAGGTAGCAAACTAAGCCAACTATAACTATTGCTTGTGGCGTTAAAACAGTTTCACTGTGTGTAATGTGCATTCACTGTGTTGACTGCTCCGTAATGTAACTACCTTTGTGTTGTGTTATTTTTGCTATATTGGTCTGCAGTGGCTACTGACAATGACTATAAAAGCTCAGGAATGCATGGCAAGCTTTAAAGTTGAATGGAGCACCTATAGTGCTGAATTATGTAAACTATAAGTGCATGGTCATGATCAGAGGGGGTAAATTTTTGCTGTGAGGAATTATACCAATGTATGTTTATAGCATGTGAAAGTGAGACACATATCCAATAACATAACACCAAGGTAGAGTACACCATCCACCATGCAGGGGCAGATATGATAAACAGACTCTTGAAGTGGTTTTAAGGGGTTGCACTACTATTAAGTCCTATTAAAAGTTGAAGTATTATAAGGTTATCCAGCACCATGATACGTGACCAGCTTTGTGAAAACCAGTCTTATAACCTTTCCAGAAGTCTATCAGACTATCACAGTTCATGAGCATATTATTATTTTTCCTTTCTGTATGGTGTATTAAAATGATATTTTGGCAGATTGAACAGCATCATAGCACATTTTTCTGTACAGTTTCAAGTAATTTTGTTTATGCTTTATTAAGGTCAAAATGGTTTAAAAGCCTAGCCTATTATTTTTGCAGAGCTGGAGAAGTTTAGTATTAGCAATAAAAACTTACAGAATGTTCACATTTTGTTATTACAGTGGAGAGCCAATTATCTGAAACTATGTAGGAGAGTGCTTGTATGATTGAAAAGTACCTAAATCAAAAATCCATATAATTTTATACATTTATGTTGTACAGTTACTCTAATAGAGCATCAGTGTTGGGAGTAACGCGTTACGTAATATTATTACTTTTGTGGTAACAAAGTAATATAACGAAATACGCTATAAAAACAGGTAATATAACGCAAGCTACTTTACTTACAAATGTAACGCGTTACATAAGTAATATAGTTACTGTAACGAGTCTAATATTACGTAATATTATTACTACAAGTAATGAAGTTACTAATCTCGTTAGTTATCCTCTGAGTAACGCCTAGCCACAACGAAGTAACGAGGCCTACTGAATGAAGCTTATTCACCAGCTTCTTACTTATAACCAAAATTTGCATATTGTCCAACAAAGCAATCATGTCACGTGATAAAGTGGTAGTTTCACACGTGACAACTTAAGGCTTTGGACACAAAGTAATATAATATGTAATATTATTACAGTTACTTTATTTTATGGGTAATATGTAACTGTAACTAAATAGTTCAGTTGCAAGTAATATGTAACTAGTTACTTTTACAAAGTAACTTGCCCAACACTGTAGAGCATACAGTTGTTGACAAAGTACTCTAATTGAGCAGTCACTTTAGTGCTCATGTATGATCTCCTCTCCACCGTAGTGTCAAATATGCTTTGCTTACTGTAGTAATTCTCCCTCATACTAATGATACGACACTACTATTATACTGGGTTGTCAATGTGCCACAGCAAGTGTCGATTACTGTTAATGTACATACACTATACCTCCTCCTCAAACTGGATATAATGTCTTTTGCATTGACCTTAGAAGTGTGCTCATTACATACATACTGGCTTGTAAGGATAATCATTGTCAATAGTCTAGGAGAATTCACAACTAGACTGGTAATTCCTTCAACGGTTACTGAATTCACATGGAAGATGACATGTACTAAACCACCATGAACTGATATTGTCTACATGAAGATGTTGGGAAGATTGGTTCTGTATGACCCAAGGCACAATTGCTGTAAATTAGAATGGGAAGCAGAAGACAGTGAAAGTTGAGCATATGATTTACATGATAAACAAAACAGCTGCTCACAACTGTCGAAAATTTCTTGGACATCATTTTCATCGTCATCAGTTTGTACTTTGTAGTACTTCAAAACTGGGAAATAGGACAACAACGACCACTGACCTCCATAATCAATGTATTCTTCAGAACGGTAAATTGCATCTAACTGCAGTCCGTGCAAACTAGAGCACTTCTCAAACAAGCTAACAAGGTATTCTCCATTCCCAATTAGTGGTTGGAATATGCAAACCTCAACTGCCAGATGTGTTAGCTTCATATCACTTAGTATTTCCCATAGTACAACTTGATCCTCCACTTTCTTTACTGATATGTAACTCAAATTTAATCCACACAAACTAGTACAGTACTGAGTAATCATTTGAAGACCTTGTAGACTTCTTAAGCACTCTTCGTTACCTGCTAAGTTGAGACGTTGAAGATTTGGACATGCTCCAATTGTCCAGAATGAAGTGACCCAGAACGTGTGAAGTCAAACTCGGTCACAAATTTTAGGGTAATGATATTTTGATTTAACATATCATCACGAATTGATTTGAACACGTCACAATCAGCAGATGCTATCTTTGCTTTATAAAGTGTCTTGCCATTACAATTGCAGTCAGTTAATACCAAAAGGTCCCAATCTAGTCCCAATATTCCAAAATTACTAGCCTTGACAAATGGTGAAACACCCTGTTGACCAAACTCTAACTGAAAGTCTGGCAAAGTAGGAAAAAGGTTCAATGGCACTTTAAAATTGAAAAGCAATTTGAAGTAAGGTTTGTGGTCTACTGGTATTGTACATTTTCGTAGCAAGAACTGCAAGAAAGACGATTTTTCTAAAGAAAAGGGATAAAAATCGATAACAAATGTCAGATGTGTTGGAACACAACCATTCATTATCCATTCTTTCAACCATGAATATTGCTTATATGACAGCCTCTCTTGTACATGCACTGTGAGTTCCTGCAACCTGACACCAATCTGAAATATTGGCTTGATATCCACATCACTTAAAAACTGAACTTCTAACTTCCTTAAATTCTGCATGTGTTGTAAGCTTTTCGCGAGTTTCCTTGGGTCCACAATAGTTTCAGACGGTAGGCAGAGATGTGTAACGTTTTTACAATGGGACAACATAAGGGCAATGAGCCTTATCCACAATGACGTTTTATGACATCAGGAGAATAAAGATGGCCGCGATAGTTGGGGGACTGTTATACAGGCGCCTATGGAGAAAAAATTTTAATTGCTCATATTTCAGCCAGAAAAGAAGATATCGAGTTCTAAACAACAGGTACAGTCAAGTTTTATATAAGACATTACGATGAACGAGTTTTGTCGCGTTTCAAAATTTTTTTCTAAATAGCGTACGTTTACAATAGTTTTTGTTACTTCGTATCCAAACCTGTCGGTTAATGGTCGATATCTCCATGTCTAGCTGAAATGTGAGCGATCGAAAAATTTTCTCCATAGGCGCCTGTATAACAGTCCCCCAACTACCGCGGTCATTTTTATTCTTGTGATGTCATAAAACGTCATTGTGGATAAGGCTCATTCTTGACGGTGGCACGTGATTAGGTAAGATCAATCGTTTAATGTACACTCCACAAGCCTTCAGTACATTCATCACAGAACGTTCTTCTCGACGGTCATAAAGTGGCCATGCAAACTCACTCCATAGCGATGGTGTTTCAGTCACAACTCGTAGTCTTCGTGAAATGTATCGCTATTTCACTATATCACGTACCGAGGGTAAAAACGATGTAATGTACACCAGCAACTCCACTGGGAGACTCAAAATATCCATGGATTTTTTGTTCGCCTAGTTCTCCATAGTGATGTGTAATCACCAGCTCGATCACCAGCTGGGTCGGTGCACAATGAATTTTCGATTGTGGTTTTGACAATATGCGTTATAGTGAAATGTTTACTGATTATGATTATGATTATGATGTGATTTGGGTTGAGGCTTAGAAACCTGTACACCCATTCAATTACATACATAAATTAGATGCAATAAACAAAAATTAACTATGAACATAATTATTACATTAACATAAATCTATAGTCATAAAAGTAATTATCTATAGCTGATTTAAAATTATTTAATGAAGAATTTCCTACAATATCACTTGTAAGATTGTTCCAGTCATTAATTACTCTAGTGCCAAAATTGTTGACCCGACATGAATGGTGGGCAGGGGGCTTAAGTAATTTATATGCATGACCTCTAGTTTGTGTATTGTGGGAAAGAGTGAAAAAGTTGGGGTGATCCAGATTGAAGTAACCATTCAACATCTTGAAAAGAAATATTAAGTCACCACGTCTGTGCCTGTACAAAAGAGATGGTAAATTCTTTGATGTCAGTCGATCTATGTAGCTAAGACTTGTCTCTTAAAGATGGTACTAGTTTTGTAGCACACCATTGCACACCCTCAAGTTTACATTGATCTAATACATAATGGGGTCTCCAAATTACATTTCTGTATTCTAATATTGGTTGAACCATTGATTTGTATAATCGTGACAGTACAAATTCATTCAAATCGATAAAGCTTCTTTTCATACAAGCCAATACCCTGTTCGCTTTCATAGCTACTTCAGAAGCATGTTGGTGGAACTTTAAATTCGCATCAAATATAATGCCCAAGTCCTTATGAGACACCATTAAGATAGTAGCCTCCAAAGCTATGTGTGGCTCGACCAAATTAAGTGAATCACTTTACATTTAGTAACATTGAAATTCAGTTACCACGCATCACACCATTTGGCTAGATTATCTAAATCAGTTTGAAGTTGTACATGGTCTGCCAATGTAGAAATGGTTTGTATAAGCTTGGTATCGTCTGCAAATAAAAACACATGACTTGAGATGGATTCCGGCATATCATTAACATAAATAAGGAAGAGAAAAGGTCCTAGAATTGATCCTTGTGGAACACCTAGGGATCCGCCGATTATGCTCATCATTTTACCTATTATGCTATGCTGCACTGCTAAAAAATTCACCTATTATGCTTAAATGTATGCTCAATACTTACCCATTATGCTCAAATTATGCCCAATTATTTATGCCTCAGTTCCCATGCTCTAGTAATAATTTCCAATTTATGGATAAATAATAAGTGGCTGAAGCACAAACTTACTTGTCAAAATGTATATCACAGAAAAGATCGATATAGTCTAATAGAACAGTCAGTTATATGATTGTTCTATTAGAGTTACTGACTGTTCTATTAGAGTATATCGATCTTTCTGTGATAGCTATTTTGATAAGCAAGAATTCATACTATTACACAAATATTCTACCTATTATGCTAGTATTATGCTCAATGCTTTCAGACACCTATTATGCTCATAATTATGCCAGCATAATCGGCGGGTCCCTAGGAACACCACTCTTCACATCTTGCCAACATGATTTTCCCCCATTTAAAACAACGCGCTGTCTTCTATTGGATAGAAATCCATCAATCCATCTAAGAAGGTTGCCATAATGTTCAATCTTATACAATAAATGCTTATGTGGCACACTATCAAAAGCTCTTTGCAGATCCATGTAAATAACATCAACAGGTACTAATGAATTTAAAGTTTTATAATTAATTTTTTCCTGGTTCCTGCACAAGTTACTATAGTGACCTTCAATACACATTTTATTGTAGGATTGAGCAATACTGGGATCGAGTACATATTAGCTATCATAGTAATCAATCCCTTGTAATTGTCATTTGTCAATCCAGCTCCTCAGTGGTTAATTGAAAATCATCATTATTAAAATGAGAGAATGTAATACATTAAATATATGCATGAAAATCCTTAGTCACATGCAACCACAAATACTGGCTCAAAAAAGAAACCAGTGTGGGCATGGCAAGGGTGAAAGTATACAAAAATATAATGCTACAGTTAGCCATATACCTCTAATTATAAGTTACAAGATTCAGAGTTTAAGTAGGGCACACATACAGTACAGCCACTCCCTGCAGTCCCGTACATAAGAGTTGCTGTAATGCAAATCTTTGAGGCACTGTCTAAAGTTTGTCTTACTGATGCTTTCGATATTGGTGCTTGAAATCTTGAGCAATAAATGGAGGACATTCAAAGTGTTCTTGACAGAAAATTGTTGGTAATGTCCCAGTTTCATAGAGGTAGAAAAGTTCAGCTGATCTAATTCTGCTATAATTTGATGGTACTCTACTTTGTTTTGCTTATAGTGCAGCAGCATACCAAAAGTATTGTGCACTTTTTGATAAAAGCACCAAAATTGGTACACATGTAGATTATTTCCTAACAATCATTTTTGGATATGGAGGCACTCACACTTGTACTCATAGTAGTCATAGCAACAGTTTACAAAATGGCTGCCATACAAATGATTTCAAACCACTATTAGGAATTTTAGTGCTACCAATGAAAAGTTCATGGCAGCAATTTTGTACAAAAAGGACTGCATTTCTTCTAGTAGAATCATGTTAAATCTTTATTGACATGAACAATGCAAACATTGATCATTTTATCTTATTCATAATAGACAATTACAGCACAATCGATTGTTATAGTTATAAATGCTGGAATAATATATTATAAACTCTCTGTGTGATACAAAATTGAACTTTGTTCAGTTTATTGGAGATTCTCCTTCAAGCAGTGCATTGAAGACCAGCCTTTTTGCACTTGCAGTTGGTACGACACCCCTTCTTGCAGCCACAATAGATCAGCTCATAACAGGTCTTCGATGCTTCTTGAAGTGTGGTCCAGTGTGGTTCATATAGGCCACCATCTGTCTTGATCCAACCTCACCTACTTGGAGAACAAAGTACAGGATCTGGAGTAAGTGCTTGACCCCAGACATGACCACTTTTGAAAGCAGCTTGCTTGACATGCTGCTCCAGAGCAGCGTGTGTGGGTGGAATTCTCTTTACAGATGCTGTCATTGCAAAGAGTTCTTCCTAGCCTGGTTAACATCAGTGCAGGTGCTTGTTCGGTCATAGATAAGAATGACAAACATCTCAATGACATGCATAGCTTGTTTTGAAATCTCAGTTGGTGCATGTGCTAGCTCCAGCAGTGCATTAGTAAGTTCTGGGAATGAATTCCATACAGCCCATGCAGTTTTCTTGTCATGTCCAACAAAGGTGTCACATCCAGTAAGTGCATGGAACAGAGGAAGGGTATGCGACTTCTCTGATCCCAGATGAGCTGCAATTTGATGGGCTAGTATCGGAAATTTTTCCTGCTCCAAATGTTACCCAAACTTCATGTTTAGCTGGTAGAGTTTCAGCTACCATCACTGCCAACATTACAACATCTGTATCAGCAGTGCATGCGTACTAGTATTTGATGATGGCCATGTTGTGTAGCATGTGCAACATGCAGCATCATGTGACTGTCAGCCTCTTCTATGCTGCATGGACCAATTAAGTGAGCGCCTTGTTGTTGTTGCACACAATGAAACTGAACCCTATCTGTGACAACCGGTTCTTTGTTATTCTCTTTGAATGAATCACTGCATGCCTTTGAGAGGGAACTAAAGAATTCTTTCTTGTTGAGGTCTGCACACAAAAAGTCTTGCCAGTTTCCTAGTATGGGTGCAGATTCAGCAACACGTTGACGTACTCCTTTTCTTCATTTTACCCTGGTTGTTGCTTTGGGAGAGTCAGCTACATAACTGTCCCAGACCAGATCTAGCCATGATGCATGTTGAAGTTAACAGCTTCACTCTCACTGTCTTGGACATAGGCTTTGTCTTTGTCACGGAAGTGTAGCACCAATATCTTTATCAAATACAAGCATAACATCTCTCCCCTTACTCTGAGCTCGCATATCTGGAAAATTTGCAAGCAGTCTTTGCTTCAATCGGGTTGTATGCTTTCTTTTGTCAATCATGACTCCAAACTGTTGCATTCTAGACATGCACAGTTGTGCCATATCAGTGAGTTTGAAAACTGGCGAAATGCTTGCTTCCAAACAAACTTCTTCAATATACATTACAAGCTCAGCAAACACGATTCCTGATACTACATCATCTTTACAACTTATTTATTGCTGAGCAGCCTGCACCTTCCTTGCACGGTTCTACAGAGCCAATAAACACTTGGTGTGGTACTTAGCTTCCAAAGCTATTAAATCACCTGAACTCAACTGTCTCCAGTGAGCTTAGCACAATTGTGTACATGTTGGTCCACTTGAAAAGTTGTCACCTCATGTAGGCCATCATTACCACCTTCTTCACCACAGAAAAAGCACAATTCCCCACCAGATTTAAGTAAAGACTTCAATCTACTACACTTGTGTGAGCATCATCTACTTCTGGGCTTTGGTGCTCCCTTTTTCTGCTCTTTTTAGCATTTGGTTGTTGTAATGGAGCCTACGGGTGTAACTAATCACTGGACTGGACTACTGGACTGGACTACTGGACTGACATATTGTTGGTTTTTACACATTCTGAGGTTAGTTGTATTGAGTCTTGCTAGCTAAGGGCCTTCAGAGAACTTGCAGTCTGTTTCTAAAATGATGAGTGTGAGGAGCAAAAACTGACTTCTCACTACTTGTTATGCTATACAGCATTTATACACTTCTTAGTATTGTGTTTTGGAGATTGTAATATATAGCAATAGCTAACCAAAAATCATTTCACTATATTTGTGCTACCTATGATACACTGTATCCTTGAACTAAAATAGTTCAGATACAACTTATCCTTCCTAAAACAATCTATTGTAGCTAAGTTCGTTCCTACATGCAATATACTGACACAACTGTAGGGTTTTTCTGTTATCATGATTCATTCTTAACTGTGCTGGTTGGCACACTGTAATATGTGACCAAATTTATTAGCATTGCTATTATCTCAGCTCCAAGACCATAACTAGCACATTCTCTGCAGCACACTGATAAGGAGTATAGGTATGTGTATTGTAGAAGAACATAAGTAGTGAAAATCACTAGAAGTCAGTTTTTGCTTACTTTACTCCTCACACTCATCATTTTAGTAGCAGACTGCAACTATTCTGAAGGCCCTTGGCTAGCAAGACTCAATAAAACCATAGATACAGTGTACAATATACTTTACAAATGGGCCTCTCTAGTCCTACAGCATATCTATGACAAAACCAACCTCAAAATGTGTAGAAACCAAAAATATGTCAGTCCAGTAGTCCAGTCCAGTGTTCCAGTCCAGTAGTCCAGTCCAGTGATTAGTTACACCCGGAGCCTACATGTCTTATGCCACTTAGCCTTATTGGTAATCATAGCTGCTTCAATACCCTGTCCTTAGTGTCCTTCGTTCATTGGTAACTTTCCCAATTCATCAAATTTAACCAGGTTTTCAGCAAGTGAATGATATCCCTTTCCAATATCATTCCTTTTTGAATTCAAAGGGAAGTAAGTGGTTCTGTTGTCACTTCCTGACATATAACGCAAAACTCCCAGTTTGTACCAGCTGGCTGTTGAGATGAAGATGTTTCCCAAGTGTCAAAAAAGTTTAAACTTCTTGGAGGATGACATGGTTGTGTTGACAAGCTAGTCCAATGAACTAATAATAACTAGATACATAGCTTGCTACACTGCTACTCAAAAGACTACTGTGACTGCTCTATTGGAGTATCTCGATTTGACTGCTCTATTAGAGTATCTCAAATAAGAGAGGCTCTTTCAAAGGGGGGTTCATGGAACCCTTTGAACCCCCCTGGATCTGCCCCTGTATATATATATACAAACATGCACACAAACCTTTCTGTAACTGCTAACTTTAGAACTTTCAATAAGAAACCAAACTAAAAACTGCTGAGTTGCACAGTGCTTCAATTAAAAAACTTATCATGTGCTTTGACAGTGCTCTATTCAGAATAAATGCCATGTATTCTCTATGCATATGATAATTTGTTTGTATGTTATTGTGTAGTTGTTTATATGTTATTGTGTACTGTTGTGGCAAAGTTTTCAGATGTTGCAACAAGAAATAGTGTTTTTGTAGTGGCCATTTTGTAAACAGTTGCTATGGCTACTGTGAGTACATTTGTGAGTGCCTCCATATCCACAAATGATTACTAGGCATTAACCTACGTGTGTACCAAATTTGGTGCTTTTATCAAAAAATGCACAATAGGCTTGATATCATGGACTATGCCGCTGCACTATTACGAGATCAAGCCTGTGAGAGGTAATGATTAGAATCTATACAGCTAATGAACATCTGTCAGTTCAAATAATGTTAAGTTAGAAGTGATGGTGTTGTGAATGACATTATCTGGTTTAAAAGGTGTTACCATGCAGTACATTAGTAGGAATTGTAGCCGGAACCGGACTCACTGGCTCGCAATTTGGGTAGGTCAGCATAGATATGAACAAATGATAGATTGACAAAACCTCCTTAAAGCTGGTAACTAAAGAATGGAGTACCATGTCACATTGATAAGTATACCGTTGCTGAGATAAAGTGAAGAATCGCAAAGAATACATTTTACATTGCACTGAATATTCCACCGACTCAAATTCATTGTGATTGGTAATGTGTCAGAAGCTGTCCATAGAAGGAAGGACAATTGACCAGGATGGAAGCCAGACAATAATTGGTTCCAGGTTCTACAGGTATTCAATTAAGATTAGTCAAACGTGGAGTCTGTTGATTTTGAATACTGTTTATACTCTGTAGGTTGCATGGGCTTGTAAACATGCCAAGGATAGTAGCTAACTGATAATTTATGCAACATTACCTTTTGATCACCTTACTTATGACCAGTGTTGGGCAAGTTACATATTACATATTACTTGCAACTGAACTATTTAGTTACAGTTACATATTACCCATAGAAAAAAGTAACTATAATAATATTACATATTATATTACTTTGTGTCCACAGCCTTAAGCTGTAAGCTGTCACGTGTGAAACTATCACCGTATCACGTAACATAATTGCATTGTTGGACAATGTGCAAATCTTGGTTATAAGTAAGAAGCTGGTGAATAAGCTTCATTAGTAGGCTTCATTCAGTAGGCTTCATTACTTCGTTGTGGCTAGGCGATACTCAGTGGATTACTGACGTAACGCGTTACATAAGTAACACGTTACTCCCAACACTGCTTATGACGGAGTTATTGTTTTGGTTGCAATTACATCTTTACATTTTTACAGCCAGTTTTATGTATTGTCTGTTTATATGTATGATCAAAATAATGTATTGTACATATGCAGCATGCATGACCAAATACAGCAAAAAAAAACATGGGCTTACACATATTATAGAAAGAAATGAACACTTGAAACATGAATGCACACACACAGCTAAAATTACAACACTAGCAGAAATCATATATGCTGTCAAATGTTATGCTACTGCATTGCAGGGCTCAATTTCAACTTGATTCCAGTTTCTGATTTCAGAACTAAATGCAAGCAAGGTTTTACAACATGAGTAGTGTCCATCTTAAGCAGAAACCTATAGTAATGAATCATCATTTAATATAATGGGAAGCATGTGTATACAGTGGAAAAGTCAGTGCTGCATGGTACAAGTCACATATACTCCAACTATAGCAATTTACACATAAAAATTGAGCTGTATACAAGAGAAGGCTCCTGACCACAAAAGACAATTATGGTATACGAATACATTATGTTTGGACAAAAGTGTCCAGATTATTGAAGTGTCTTAACAGTTTATAGATAAAGGGACTTAATAGCTATGTAAGTAAACACAGTTAATGGGAATCAGTGGTATAATGTAAGCATGATAATAATTATGTATTTAATAATTTACTTTCTATATTGTTGATGAAGTTATATGCACTCACACCAACATAGCTACTTATATATTAACACATCGCACATGCTGCAGGCACTTCTGTATATGTACATGCACTTTAGGGCTAAGCATGTCTTTCCAAGAGTTCATAATAGATATATTGAGGATAGCGTCCTACTCTCATATACCCCTGTAGAAGGACATATACTGGCATATCGTAAAGTAATGATGTAATGACAAGGTGTTGTTGCTTGTGATGAACCAGCACCCATAAATGTGTAAGAATTGTTAGCACTGTGTCACACTTGCAATGCTCAGAACAGCTATATTCATCAATGGCTTAGCAAAGAAATACATACAGAGTTGTCTAAACCCATTAAAGCACACTTGTATTATAGTTCAGTGAGACATGCTGAGAACACAAGTTAAGTTTCTAACAACATTGCATTCAATTGAATTGTACAAAGAGAACTCGGAAGTTTCATATCATAACTTTACAATTCGCCATTCTACAACAGTAGGATACTCTCCTCAGTATACATTATCAACTCTTGGTCTTACTTGTTCACAATATGAGCAACTGCAACTTTCATCTGCACCATGGCAAACTGTTGGCCCATACAATTCCTGTAAAATACAGTATGTTATCAATAAATAAATGTCAGGTGGATCCAGGGTTTGGCAAGGGGGAGTACACCATGGTAGTAGGCATATGGAGCAGGAGGTCTGGGGGGCTGAGAAGCTAAAGCTATTTCATATGTTTCAAGACTAAACATTTTGATGTAGAGTGGTTTTATGTACAATCATACTGCTTTCTAAGTAGAGTAGAGTTTTATAGGGATAAGTGACTGTCATGAGTATTCAGCTAGCTATAGCTATAGTTATAATTATGGACCTAAAGAATTCATTTCAGATCATTTGCAAAATATTCGTAGCAGACTAAGTCTGCCCATGCATTGGATATAGCTATAGTGCTGCAGATGTTTCATCTATACTCAGCAACTATGGAGGTAGCTATAGTATTATGTACGACTGTTTTATTAGAGTATTTGACAGACTGCTCTGTTAGAGTACCTTGATCTTATAAAATGTTTGTTTTTTTTTAATTTGGGGGGGGGGGGGGGGGGGGGAGAGTGGCAAGTGCCCCCTGTGCCTCCCTTAGATCCATCTCTGAATGTTGCACATCTTGAGAAAATTGCCACATATATACTTAGTACCCTAAGAGCTTTATCCAATTTTATATTCTAGATTTTCGTCTTGTAAAATGTGCATACATGAGCACTTATAAACATTCATCCACTTATTCTGCAGCATCAGGCCAAATTCAGGGTGGCTCTATGGGTTTCTAAAGTTTCCAGAAACTGCTCAAAAAAGATCAAGATACCCTAATAGAGCAGCCGCCCTAATACAACAGTCAATTATAATTGATAGACTATCTCAGATTCAATTTTAAAGGATCCTGAAAGTTCAAAAAGTTCCTGTGCTCCAGATACCCATAGAATGGCATGCTTTGTACACTAGTGCATTTACAATACAGGTGTATGGCTGTAAATTATCATATATTGAAAAATGAAGTGGTAATTCTGCTTCGTTTTCAGCTATGTTCCGCTCATTATGCAGTATTACAATTACAAACAAAAAGCAGCACAAGAAATTCCTTGATCTGCAAAGAGTCAAAATTGGAAATTATGGATAATTTTCTTGGCCAGTACTGAAACCATCTCACATTAAGGAGAATCAACACCTATGAGGCAGTGGAGAAAGAAACGGAACACAAAGAAGGGCAAAGGTAAGTGGACTGTAGCTGCTGTGGTTGGCGAAGACACATGTTGGGCCAAATCAAATCAAAAAGTGTAGATATCAAGCCCATAACCTTATAACCAAAGTTGAGTTATGCTTGACTGGAAGCATCAGTTAGTCAGACAGCAGAAAATTTAGTTAGATAAAAATTAAAATTTCACAGAAGCTTTGGATTTGGAATCACTCTACAGATATTTTTGGCTTGATATCCTAACCGACATCATAATGGGAAACTGAGGCTGTTTTTATGGCAACATTTGTGGCCAGAAAACCCCAAACTTTAATAATTCCTACTATGTATGCATGCACTACTCTACCATACTGTATGATACATATACCTTGTTCCAGCAGAAAATGGTAGGAATGCAAAGGGATCCATTTTCTTGCTATTTTCAGTGGTAAACCTCAGTGGATCAAATTTCTGATAAAATAATATAACAAATAACACGCAGCATATACATTACAAGACTGTTAACCTTCGGATCATCCCATACTAAAGGATCGTGATGAACAGTATGGATACCAATGAACACCATGGCTCCTATACAATTGAAGGGCTGTAAATGTAGTATTCCTGACAATATACAATGCATACCTTTAGGAATCCTGCAGCCATCCATTTCACAGTCATTTGCTAACAACCTACTGGCCACTGGAACAGGTGGATACAATCTCAATGACTCCTTAATGCACATTGTAATGTAGGAAAGTTTGGACACATCTTCCCTAACAGTATACAATAAACTAATAGTTGATGAAACTGGAAATCTTACCAAGTGATGGCATCAGTGTCCCTACCAACTAACATCTCTCTGATCTCTTTCCTACACAGCTCCTGGTGTTTCTTGTGCATAGCCAGACAGTACAGGGTATAACCTAGTGCTGTAAGCAACATACTTATTTATTAAGGCATTACAGCACAAGTGCATACACCTGGTCCTACAGCCTGTTTATATTTAGCATGTTGGGAAAGGTGCAGAAAGGAGAAAAAATCCATGACTGGACCTGGGCAGCTTTGAACATTCAATTTATATACTTGAATGCTTACAGGAGTCTACCAGGATATTTTCTCCTTGTCAATTTCATGTATTTGTATCCACAGGAACTCTATAGAGAGTGACTTATTATCTCAAAGTATATACTTCATGTGGAACCAAATTTAATAGCCATTTGCTTTAAGAAAAATCAAAATTCTGCTCTCCGTTTAATAAATTTCAACAGTAGTACACATTGTTTTGCAAAATTCATGGATAGCTAGCTACCTTTCTGTGCTGCGAAATTTATTCAATCTAATTGGTGGGCGTATAATATGTGACCAAGTCTGACAAGAAACCAGTTTTTATTTAGCCTTTTCAACTGTTACATCTGTATACTCAAAGCTGAATCATGAAGAACAGTACACAGAAAGTGTTTACTTAATCCGGCTGTAGCACAAAAATTGAAGCGCTGTTGCTTTTAAATCATAATTACCTATAGTTACAATGTAACTATTGTAACTAGTTACTACTGTAACTTAGTTACTTTTCAGGTAGTTGTAACTAGTTACAAGTTACTAGTTACAAAGCAAGTAACTAGATATGTAATCATACAGTACAATAGTACTGTATAGTAGGGACGATGAAGGTGTGGGCGTGGTCCACGAAGAAAAATCTACCCAAAATCATCTTCAGAAATCCTTCACAGCCATTTCACAGTATTGGTCAGGTATAAACAAGCCCAAATATGTCTTCAGAATGACCTGAAACGTTTCCGATGAGGTGCTACGAAATTTTTAAAAAAAAGTTTATTTTAGCAAATTTTCTACTGCCTCACTGCCTGCCTCACTGCCTGCCTCACTGCCTGCCTCACTGCCTGCCTCACTGCCTGCCTCACTGCCTGCCTCACTGCCTGCCTCACTGCCTGCCTCACTGATGCGTTTAGTCAAGCATAGCGGAAAGCTGGCTACAGCTACAGCCATGCTTCTTTGGCGGAAACGCTTCAAATTTTGTGGAGAAAAAACCTTTCACAACATTAAATACCTACGATGTGTGCGCTACTGTCTTACTGTTTTATCTTTGATCCTTCTTTATCGTGGCCATCTCTCATGGGTACGGCTTCCATCAAAGCACGCACACCACAGCGCTCCAAAATATTGGAATAAATGTGTAGCATAATTGTAGCAAGCACGTGATTTTAATGTTGGGATACACCTTGAGATATGCTGCTGCCTGTTCAACATCGGCACTACATGCGCAAGGATTAGAGTGTTTGCTTTGGCTCAAAGGTAGTTTCTTTTCCAAGTTAAAAAACCGGTTGTATATGGCGCCACTCTACAGACTCTATGGGTAGCTTTGCCAGAGCACTTTTCAGGTGTACTACAACTGAAAAACACCGTAGTAGGCCTCATAAGACCCGTAATTACGTGAAACTAAAAGTAAGAGCAGCCCTGAGGCTTTGTTGAGAGAATTAGTGGAAAATAATACTGTAGACACACTATAAAACAGTTGAAAAGATACTTCTGTGGGTAATGTGTTGTTTAAAGCGGTTTGTTAAAAATTTGCATCCTTAGGAACGTTTAGCTGTGTATTTCGAGAATGGGGGGGATTACTAAATACAGTTATTCAATAAAATTTACAATAAAAAACTACACAAACAAGCGCAAGAAAAAATTAGGAATTTTCTGTATGAGTAGGGACTGCAGCAATAAAAAGCACTGAAACAAGCCGCTGAGACAAAACACAACTGAATGATTGCATTTTAATCCCTACTTTAGCCTGCTATGATGTATGGTTAAAGTAGGGATTAGAATGCAATCATTCAGTTGTGTTTTGTCTCAGCGGCTTGTTTCAGTGCTTTTTATTGCTGCAGTCCCTACTCATATGGAAAATTCCTAATTTTTCTTGCACTTGTTTAGTTACAAAGTAACTAGTTACCCCTAATTCTGCATGGGATTGATTTACAATAAAACAGGACATTTTCCAAGGGTAATAAATCACCTTAGAAACAAGTTGATGTTATGCTATTTCTAAACACCAGGCGTCCATGCAGTTAATACTATCCCATTCTAACTAAATAGGCAATTAATCAACCATGTATGGAATTTAGTTGATATTCATGCTATTGCTAATATTAATTCAGATAGATAATTAGATTTGTAAATACTGTAATTTAGCATATTTCGTAATTCATGAATTATTTTGTAATTCGGTAATTACATTGTTATGCACTGCTAAAGAAGTGTAACTATAACAAATACACAGAAGTATCTTCTCAATCTATCATGTTTTCTCATGCGAACTGTTTAGAGAAAGCCTCGAAACTGCCTGTAATTTTTGCTCACGTAGGTACGGTCAATGCCCCCCCTTTCAATTTGAAGGATAGGCCACTCCAACTTAAAATTCCTGTTTCCCATCCACCGCCCACATGTTTTTTTTTGTCAAGCTAGAAAATTCCATTATTCCATAAACTGCTGTATTCTAAGTATCATGTGATTGTTTTAGTCCGGATTCTTAATTAGACACTAGGGAACGCATGGCACAAGCAAGTGTGCTGACTATTTATGATAAATGCTGCAGGAAAACTGTACAGAGGATACAGTCAAGGATTATTTTCACCCATCTCGTGTTGAACTGAATTGCCACAGTTTATCAGAAGCACACATTAGCTATGCTGCAGGTGCAACTGAATTAGAAGTTAACATGGATTGTCCACCTTGTAGCTGTGTGATAAACATGCACAAAATATGTGTAGCTGTTTCATGTGTAGTAGTTAGTATAATGGAATAATGGAATTTGCCACCCGCCCGCATGGCAAAGTTTGTTTGGCCAGGATGGGAAACAGGAAATCAAGTTGGAGTGGCCATACACTATCTTTGGTAGCCTAAGAGGTCTTCAACCTTGTTTTAAGTTATTACACGTCTATAAAACCGAAAGGGAAGACTGTTCACAAAATATATGAAGAGTCACCATATCCGTATTTCAGTCCACCAAGAAGAAACCACAAGGTTTATGTGGGTGGAAGTTTAATACAGGCTTTCTATTCTTACATCCTGGCTGCTTTTTACCATTTTTATGGGTGTTTTTGCTCACATGGGTGCGTACGGAGGTAGGTAGGTAGGTTATGTAGGTAAGTAGGTACACACACGCATTTTTACAAAAACAATTTCAGTAAACCGGGCGCACGCCTGGTTTAAAAATTATTCATAGTACACAGTAGAACTTTCTTTATATGCAGTCTTATAGTCTTTCCAATTAGACAATTGATAATCCTGTCTTGTGAATGAAGTAGAAATGGAAACTTTGTCAGCTTACAGCCCTTGCATAGCATAATAACGTGGCCAAATTTCAAGCAGATTTGTTAAAGGCTTAAAATGATATGAGTATAATTAAACTTAGAAATCTGGTCATGAAACTGAGCTGAAATGGCTACAGAATCATTATTTTCAGAAAGCGTGCATATAATTATTATATATAGTTCTGTTCTCCCTTGCTATGGGCAAAATAATCATGTTACAAAAGTTAACAAACAAGCATAATTTATTTATGGAAGTAACTAGATACGTATACATTTTAAAAATAACTATAATTGTAATGAAGTTACATGGGATAAAAATAACGAGTAACTAGTTACTTTTCTAAAGTACCTACCCCAACTCTGATCCCATGTTAGCTACACCAAAGTATAGACAGAAGTTATAGCTATAGCACATACATGCACATTACTTAGGTGTCTAAATTTTTAAACTAGGGCAAAGACCATACCTGATGCTGTAGTATCGTGACCTCCAAACATGGATGCATCTACTTCTTCTCTGATTTCTCTGTCAGTTAAACCTTTACCATCATCATCCTGTAGGTTACCCCAATCTTAGCTACTCAATATTTATTAATTTATTAAATGCTATCCCACTAGGGATATGTGAGAAGGCTAAAGCCTGTGAATACAGGGAGTCAGAAACATGTAACTGAAACATTGAAGACTGCAGAAAAAGATCCCAAACTCAGTGGTGATTTAATCCTCCTCAACATGAGCAATGATAAAGTTACATACCACATGTGTGCTCTATGCTAAACAAATTACTTTCCATGATCAAGCTAATTCGATGGTATATATAGAAGTTTCACCTTTTACTGAAGCAGTTAAAACATGTGTAAAATTATTTTTGTAGCATGTGCTTTTTTACCTCAGTAATGTATTTCAGTCTCAAAAAAATTATGCAAACTGGTTTGGTTTTTGCTTAGTGGGTCATGATTTTTTTTTGTAGCATTAAACTCTTTCAGCTATTGTAACATCCTACATATATTATGTTGAACTCTCATAGCTTTAAATGAAAAGGGCCTAAATTGAAGTTATGATATCCCGGCTGTTGTGGCTCCTCTGGCACGTTCCTAGACTGTATGTTGCGGGGGGATCAAGTCACCACTGGGTCTGGGATTTTTTCTGCATTCTTCAATGTTTTAGTTACATGTTTCTGACTGCCTGTATTCACAGGCTTTTGCCTTCTCACAGGTCCCTAGTGGGATAGCATTTAATAAAATCCCTTTGCTGGCGAGAAGTCAATGATTAAGTAGAGGTTGAATGCAGAGAAGATCACACTGTTGTGGCTCCTCTGGTGCGTGCTTAGACTGATATCCAAATTTCAATTAACCTTAAGAGTCTTATAAACTGTTTTAATCTAACTCTCCTCATTATATTATATATTTACAGGCCATGCATCATGTAGTCTTCTCACAGGCTCCAGATGGGATAGTTTTACCAATGTTTCAAGCACCCTAATAGAATAGTTGGTACCATGTACCATGCAGGGGGTTGAATTTGGGTATCAGTAAATATTACTTGAAAGTAGCTACAGTTTATCACTTAGTAAGTGTCGATGTTTGCTCAAGTTCTGTTGGCCATTTTCACTGGTTGATGTGTAAAGGGCTTCAAGAGTAACCCCCTCCTTGGAAAGCACCTCACACATATTAGCTGAAGCATATTATATTATAGCTTTAATTTGGTGGAACATATACATATCATTCTATAAACTTACTGCGTGTGTACACTGATTTAACCTTATTCCACCTAACCTAATACTGCCTCCTGCATAATTACCTAACACCTCTACAACAATAATAATTGTAACCTGCTGAGCAAAATGCTGACTATACACTGTAGTTTGCATATTATGACTTCTGTGTTGTCCAGAGAGAAAACCAATGGGTTGTTAAGGTTTCGGCCTTAAGTGGTGAATGCTCTAGAGATAGACAGTATATAGGAGAACAAAGTATCGATTTGTACAGTGATCATCATACTGAAAATAAATTACAGGTGCTAATTTAATCTATCATAAGTCATGAGTGCAACAGGCTATAGAGTTGGAACTTGTCTTATTGTGACTCAGGAGTTCATCAAGATGTGTGATTTTAGGCCTTTTTCTGCCCAAGCTTTCAAACAAGAAAGCTGCAAGTTCCTACAAACTTGCATGTGTGTGTAACCTGTGGTTTTGAAGAATTATAATAAAGTGATCTTTGAATTGCCAATTATTATGAATATACAGTGCATGTGTGTGTGTGTGTGTGTGTGTGTGTGTGTGTGTGTGTGTGTGTGTGTGTGTGTGTGTGTGTGTGTGTGTGTGAGCAATTTTTTGCATGCAGAACAATTACTATACCTTTGCAGAGAGTAATATATCTAGGAAATCTTGACCCTTTTTAGCTGTTTGGAATCCTTGCATAGCCTAACAATATAGCTGGCTATGTGAAAAAATAATAGAACATGAACAACTTACCTTAAGTAATTCTTCTCTTCTTTGTACAATCACTTTCTCTGAATATTCATGAGCAAGATTACAGTAGTGGGAGAACTTGCGACCAGAAGCAGTAAAGTAGTACATCCAGTCAAGAGCATAATGTGGAGTACTATACAGATACACATCACTAAGGAAATATTACTGCATGCACAATCATCTCTGCACACTATGTTACAGTTTTGGAGACATGCTCCCAGCTGAATGGTGCTAATTATAGTATGTTCACGTTGAGCTGAATCCTGAAAAACAGCTAAAAATTAAAAGTGGATTTTTTCTCAACCGAGTTAACATTTCAGCTAACCAGATGATTATTGGTAACAGCAAAGGTGTCAACAACAGACACGTACGGTTTGGCTCCATTACAAGTTCGGGAAAGGGCTGTAATGGATACTGTACTTATATGGCTTCCCCATAGGAAATGTACTGTGAAAATTTTGATTGGCCATAAATATTATGTCAAACATTTGAACAAAAAGATTTTGAAATATTTTTAGCGGATCAAGCAGTACTACAAATGAGCCAAATTTCAAGATCGTGTGTAATTGCATCCATGAATTATTAAATGTTTTTGAGGATTCAGCTCAACGTGAACGTACTATAAGTCTAAAATAAGGGATGGATCTTTTTGACTTAGATTGTGCAGGCATCTGCCAGTACAGTGTGATTAGTAAAACTCCGTAAAATTTTCAAATACTTCTAAGGATAGATGAAAAGTGGGTGACCATTGGAAATGCTAGAAAGCTACAAAAGGTTAAGTTCTATGCAACAATCGAACAAGTGGGCTCGCAAGTGGTTGAGGTTATTGAGTCAACAATATTGAAACTATTCCATACAACTGTATGGCTACTCGATATCCAGATAATTACATTATGCCAAGTTAGTCTTACAAGCCATGCAAGTAAATTAAACATGCAGTATTGAAGTTATGGTTCTACGTTCTTGCAACATTCAAGTGACTACAACAAGTAGGTTGTTATTCGATAGCATTGTAATGTTAGCTGTGAAATAAGGAGTAGCTTAAGTAACAAGTAGCTACACTAAAAATTGGAATTTTCAACTAGAGTAGAGACCATAGCACATCACTGAAACAAGCTGGAGTAGTGCACGATATTAAATCACAGTAAAACAATAAGAAGTGTTATATCCCTACTGTGCATTTCCATTATGGTATCTTGAGCACAGCAGGGATACAACACTTCTTATTGTTTTTCTGTGATTTAATATCGTGCACTACTCCAGCTTGTTTCAGTACTTTTTATCGATGTGCTATATACATTACGGTCCCTACTCTAGTTGAAAATTCAAAATGTTTGTGTACTTGTTTGTTTGTTAAATTCTTTTGTAAAATAAAATTATTATGACTGGTGAACCCACGCTTACCGCATCAAAAGAAAAAATGGCACCATGTACCCCAGCTGTCAACTATCGTCTGAAAAGTGAAATATCCATTACACTTCGTTGTCAGCTATGTCCAACCCGTTACACAGCATTACGAATCAAGAACTATTCAAAAACTGAGTCAAAGTAGCCACTATGAAAAATACGGACGATTTCTGTTATGAAGGAAAGCCATCATGTGCTACCACCAATTTGATACCTTTTGCTGTCAGCCAAGATGAATGGGACAAAAAGGAAGTCCATGAAGAATGCATTGTACATACTGCAGTATATGCCAAAAGGCACATGTCCTGCTGAAGCAACGCGGCCGTGACGAACAGCCTGAAAAAATCAAGCCCAAATCCTTAGCTGTTATCTAGTTATGCTTGTCTGAAGGCATCAGTCAGTCAGTTACTCAGTCAGTTACTCTGTCGGTCAGTCAGTAGAAAATTCCATTTTATATATAAATTTTTTTAAATTTCATAGCAAGTTGTGAAAGCATTTCGGGTCAATTAGTTAGGGTGCTAAGACCTTTTTTGTGCACTTTTGGATAAAAGCATGAAACTTGTCACATAGTTTGTATGTATCATAAAGGTTATTTTTGATAGGGAGCCACTTCAGATTTGACCTTTGGTGACCTTTACACCCAATTTAATGCTTTAAAATGGTAAGTTTTTCATCTGTCTCACCTATAAATGGTTCAAAATTCACAAACTTGGTGTTAAATAAATGCTCTTGCCCTGACGAGTATACTAACATTTAAAGATAGTCCATAGCTTTTAATATTCCAAAGTTATAGCCATTTATAAGAGCAAAAAGTAGCCCTATTTTCTCCCACCCACGCACACCATGCATTATGGTACTTAAACATAGTGCACGTTGTATTTCCATAATTATGTTGAGTTAGATATGTGATATCATTTACAGCTGTAAGATGGAACCTGTCTTATAGTGGCCACCTGTGTTAAGAGACCACATCTCTATAAAAGTTAACTTTAAGACATAGAATGCCATACATTTAGTGTACAGTAAAATGTGCTACATATTTGTCTACATAAGATAGAACACTTGGCTAAAATGGTGCTAATTCCTATGGATTATAAAATATCCAGTAGCTACACTTAAGCATGCAGTATATTTTTGTTGTCATCCTGTAACAATGCCCGTGTATCCTTAATTGTGACCAGATTTGCGAAAAGGGACCTTTCTCACACAAAATTTGACCCATTTTTGATCTTTAAAGCTTCATAACTTTTTGATCATGGCATATAATTGCTTGAACTTTTTCATGAATGTAACTACAGTATCTGACTACATTTTGATTCTAAGAGCAAGTAAATCAGTATAAGGAGTCAAGTGTTACATCATTTTGTTTGCTGGTATGTCAAATGTGTGGAAAAGGTACCTTTTCAAAAACCGGTCACAATTGCTGTATATACAGTATATCAAGCATTATGTTAGTGGGTTGTGATTGGTAGTACAAGGAACTAGCATTAAGCAGTGCTTATTAACCTGGTGATCAATATGTGCAGATATTATAATGCTGTTTGGCTAGTGGTATTTATGCTGCTATTGTAAATAAACTGCCAATTCCTTTACTATCTTATTGCAACCCTATTGACATTACACAGTAAACTGTACAATAAATACAAATAAGAATTAAGAAAACTACTAAGTTACTACATTCCAGACAATTATTTTAAAATGTAGCTACAACGTAATAAGTCACACTACTTTAATTTTGGACAAATTAATGTTTTAATTTTAAAACCTGTACCATGACCAGTACCTATAGCTACCTGGTATGTATGAGCAACAATTTTACCTAGTTTAGTTTCCTGTGTAGAAATTTCCTATTGTACTATACATAATGGGTTATAACTTAGTTATCACCCATTAGGTTGCTCAAAAATCTGTGTGGGGATGTGCAATATCAAACAGGCAAAGTTTTATTTCATTGGTGCAGCAAACGATGTCAGATTGTATAGATACTCTGGATTAGATACAAGAGTTGAATTAGAGAGGTTTCACAGTAGTAGCATTAATAATAAGAACAATACTTATATAATATGATCAAGAGTTAATAATAAAGAGGGTTAACTCTTGGTATGATACTGAGTTGCTATTGTATAGGATGGTTTCAAAGATTGTTCAGTGATAGATACTAAATGTTAGTGATACTATATATTTGTGAGTTCATATAAAATCTAAATAGTCTACTTTGAGGTAATAAGTCACTCTCTAGAGTTTCTATGGATACATATACATATACACAAAATTGACAAGGAGAAAACATCTGGACTGTCTGGCAAACTCCTGTAAGCGTTTGAGCGTTAATCAGATGGCTGCAGGTTCGAGGCTGCCTAGGTCATGCCAGTCATGTTTTTCTTGTCAGTTTCACCACCTTTTCAAACACACTTTATATAACAACTTTCAACAGGCTGTAGGACCAGGTGTCCTCAGCACTTGTGCCGTAAAGCCTTAACTTATGATTTAAAATTTTAAAGTGTTGTAAAAATAAACTTTCTTTCTGTATATATTTCAAAAATGTGCGTGGGTGGGAGACAATAGTGGAATATTTTACTACAAAAATCATAGTAACTTTAGAAATAGACTTTCTGTAAAAACCAACTTATTCTTTAAGGCAAAAGTTTCAATTTGACACCAAGTTGTGGATTTTGGATCATACAAACATGAAAAAGAGACAAAATCAACAGTTTTTGAACATTAAATTTCCTATAAAGGTCACCAAAGGTCAAATCTGAGGTGGCTCCCTATCAAAAAATAATCTTTGTCATACACACAAACTTTCTGCCAAGTTTCATGCTTTTATCCAAAAGTGCACAAAAAGGCCTTTTTAAAGGCTTACAACCCTGACTTGACCTGAAGGTTTGTTTGGGCTTAGTTTTACCTATCCAAGCTTCATTGTCATCAGGGAAAAGAGAGGTTAGTTTTAGGGTGATGTTTTCATGGACCATGCCCACACCATTGTGGTCCCTACTATACAGTACTATTGCACTATATGATTTCTTGTCAATCTAGATTCGTGATAAATGAAACCACTTTTGAAAGATTTGTAATTCCGCGCAAGAAGATCAGCGGCATACTGAAATCACACTCAGCTGTAGTTGTAGTAATTTCATTTTTATGTGTTGAAACCACATGCTGTTCTCTGAATTTGTATGTGTTCGAAGATGTGGTGTATAGTAATTCCAACAAGTGATGATGTCACTATCCTTAGGATATCTGTCGAAAATCGCTAACTGTTTCAGAACTGCTGTGGTCTAAGGAATGAGATCATCTACAAGAGCTACATAACCATCAGTTATATGTAGTGTCTGCATGTCTTCATGTCTACACAAAAGTACATTTGATCATTAGAAAATTGTAGGAGACACAAGGCTGGTATAATCTACATTGATAGTGGGAGAGTATCTGCACTTCACAACTGGCTTCATTTCTAATTGCTGTTGTGTCAGAAACACATAAGGACCAATATTCAAGTGGCTAAAGCAATGTGATTCCTTTAGAAATATGAAAAGGCAACCATATATACCTCAGGAAAATTATACGTACATGGCTCCACAATTTTCTTCATTAAAAAATCACCCCATCAAGCAATTCAACCCAATTGCATCACATGGTTTGGTAACCATGGATGCTATGATCTGTATTTCAATATTTTATATAAACAAATGTCTGTGTCACTTGTGGCACTGTTACAACTGAATGGCATTGCCTTCAGTACCTAATACTCTGGGTCTAACTCTTCTTTCTTATTCAAATTATACACACTATATTAAACACGGATACTGATGTAATGCAAATAAAGTATGCCAGCAGGAGTTACAGTACAATGAACCGTTTACAAAGTACACATTTCTTTTAGGCCCCTGATGGGCTAGAAAGAAAGAACTGATTATATAATCAAAAATGGCTACACTGTAAAAACGATTTTGTCGTTTTAACAAATTGTTCATTATACCACCATTTTGTAATTAATTTTGTTGTTTGGATGCAAAAGATTGCTGTAAAAACAATTTTGTCATTTTAACTTGACAAATTGTTCATTACCACCGTTTCATAATTTGTTGTTTGGATGCAAAAGATTGTCCAAACAAGAAATTACAAAACGGTGGTAACCAACAATGTGTTAAAATGACAAAAATCGTTTTTACAGTACATGAATGACAATATACATCACATACCATATTCGTTCCATGACAAGGTTTGCTAACTCTCTAAGTAGTATATGATATGCACTACCATCCCTATTAATGCAAATATGCAATAGATACATACTGTATCAAATTTCAAACATGTTAACTTACTTGTCCTCCAAACAGTTACTATTAATAGAGCACATGCATCTTAACATTACATCAAATGTTAATGAGTTTGTGAATTTCATGATCTCCACTGACTCTCCACTATCAGCTAACCCACTCCATACCTCCTATTATAGTTCCCACTACACACTCTACCATTACACACAGTATATTAACACACCAGCAACTTGTGGGACACTTCGTCAAACACTGGTAAATATTGCTTTATTGTGTTTGAATGAAAGGCTGGAGATAGCAATTTGCGATGTTTTCTCCATTTTGTTCCACTGGTCAAAGCTGTATTGTCACCTACAGTAATATGAATGCATTAATCCATTTATCTGCTGAGTGTTTATAATTTACGTGCATGTATGTAAGTGCAATTTCTGTTGATGTCCAAAAACTTACAATCATATATGCTCACCTCTAAATAATTAGTTTTGTTTAAAATTTAGCCATAGTAGCTTATAACAATTATATGAGCAATAAGGACAAATATTATTGTATTATATCCCAAATGTATTCTTGAATACATTCCATGATCATCATATAATAATTCACAATTAGAAAATAAGTAGCTTAAGACAAGACAAGGTTAGAACAACAAAAAAATAAAGTATTGTACAAATGGCTTCCAAAAGAGATTTAGAGTAAAATATCATACATCATGGTAGTACTGCATATGTGACCCAGTCTGGGAAAACTAGTCTGATCACCTATTTATAAGTATCAAGAAATGCTGGTTTTAAGTATTCAGTGTGTTGTAGCTCACCAATGGTTGAAACTACATGTACCAAATTTTCACACGTTTTATATACACCAATTTCTTACCTTCCAGAGAATTCACTGTAAGGAGTAGCCAACAGCTAAGTTTCCCACCAGTTTTGATAGTTTTTAAACTGAGGTTGACTGTATCAGGCAAGCTCCAAAAGAGGTGGGCGGTGGGGTTGTAGGAGGGCAAGGGTTGTTTTAAAAAAATAAAGAGGAAGGCATAGGGATGAATTATGCCAAGTTATGGGCCATTCAGGTCTCAAAACTGGCTAAAACGAAAGGACATTTACAGCACAAGTATTTATTCAACACCATGGAGCTGTACAGCCACCCCCAGAGTTCCATTAGGGTCCCAGAGCACCCGTATGGATTGCCAGTGTGCTTGGGAAAAGCATCCATAAAAGCAGACCACCTAGTCTATAATGAAATTTGATAGTTTATTCATGTAGCTTTGTGTTCTTGGCAAAAAATCAAATCAACTGATTCAGCTGTCATGGGCGATAAGACCGGTTTTCCCAGAGCCAGTCACATATTAGGGACCATGGAGGTTTATATTTTCTCACAAAAATTAATGAACAGAATCCAGCTTCACAATACCTTCATGGTGCCTTGCTAGTGTTGGTTAGGTATAACCATGTGCCTTCAGTAATAATGACCTGAAATGCTTCCAATAGGTTGCTACAAGCAAAAAATTAAATTAATCAGTGGAAGTTTCTACTGACTGTCTGACTGATTCCTTCATAACTCAATAATGGCAAATGCCATGGGCTTCGGATTATTTCATTGTTTGATGATGTTTCAGCCTGACAGGTGCCTTTTTCCCATACCACAGTACATACAATGCATGCATCATGGACTTACCTGTGTCCTTCTTTGTGTCCCATTTATCTTGCTAGGTGGCAATTTGTGGTAGCACCACATGATGGCTTCCCTACATTTGTAATTGGAATTCTAGTATTCCGTTTTGACTGGATTGTTTGCAGAGGTCCTTCTCATTGTGTTCTTCATTTGTAACGCTGTGTAACGGGCTGAACATACTAGCTGAAAACTAAGTGTAATGGTCACTTAGCTATTTCAATAATTGATAGTTGGGGTGCATGTTCAGATGAAAACAGTAAGCCTGATGCCACTTTCTTTTAATGCGATAGGCACAGGTTCACCAGTCATAATAGTGACTGTTGATAAAAGTTGATAGATGTGTGACAATTGAAGTACAAATGTGCCTATTTATTTATGCAGGTCACAGGCATGGGAAGCCTTTACAACACAACCCCTAAAGTGAAATGGTAATTATTATTTTAGAGATTCTTGATTCAATTAAAGGACTTAGGTGCTGGAGGTGTACTTTTTGAGTTACTTCATGATAATTAAATCAAAGCTATTTCTGTGTTATGACTACTTTAAATAAATTTACTATATCAGTAATCTGATGCACTAGTGGTGTTTTATGGTGGGCAAAGCATGCGAAAAGAAGTAGAAGAAAAATGAAGAAATTAAAATGAAACTATGGCCGCTCATATCTCAGAAATGACTAGGGCAATTTTCTTCAAATTTGGTATGTAGACTCCCCTTCCTGCATGGTGGGCATGTCTGTAGCACATTTGGTCCCAATCAGATAAGGGATCACAGAGCTATACATGTGTGAAAATCACATTTTCTTTCTTCCTGTCAATATACTCACGGTGTATCGCGCTGGCTTCTTGACACACTACCGTGTGTCTTGATATTATTATACAGTATGCCTGACTTCAATTATACAAACCTTTGATTATCTCAATAACTGTTTTATTAGAGTATTTTGACAATATTGTATGTGTAACTGTTGTACTATATACTGCTCCGTATGGAAGTTCTGTACAGTAAAAAATAAAATAATCAATTAATTCTATTAGAGTAGTTTAACAGAGTTCTAAAATGGAGTTCACTTATCCAGATAAATTTACTTATCTGAACACATTATATGATTGAACTGTCACACTGGTGTTCAGATAATGGAGGTCCCACTGTAACCACAAAGTGACAACAACTACTGTTTAAAGAGTGGAATGTTTTTTCTCTGATATGCATTGTGAGAATCATGCAGGCATGGGTACAATGGCAAAAAACTATTAGTTGAGTGCTGATAAATTCATTCTGGTTTTAACAAAGTACTATAACAGAGTAATCACCATAATTTTATCATAGGGTTCATCTACATTTCTACACAAAGACTGATACTCTCACAATTAACTCATCAACAAACAATGTTCTTAACTAACAACCTACCAATCCATGGCCTTAAATAGTCATAACAAACTGGTTTTGGTGTGTCTAAACGAAGTAGTATGTAAATGCATGTATTTGAAATATAACAGAAGCTCACCTCCTGGTTGTCGTAAAAGCATTTTAATAATTTCTACATTTGCTGTAAACACCGTAGGAATTAATGGTCCAATCCAGTACACACAGAATTTAGGATACTTCACATGGTTAGCCTGCATGATCTGTAGTGACTTCAGGGAAGGTCCAGTCTGTGTGCCGGAGAGACACATTTAACCATTTAATGTCCAATACCAATTACAGAGTACATTAACAGTGTTTCAGCTCAAAGATATAGCATGATGAATAGGATTAATTGAGTCTTTGAAAATATCCCATGCATTATGCTTTTGAGCAGTGCTCAAAAAATCCAGCCTATTATACTTAAAATGATGCTTTCAAAATCAACTCTAGAGTTGATTGCTTTATTAGAGTGAGTATATCAGCCTTTCCTCACTGCTGTTATTAGTGTAAGTGACTGTTCTATTAGAGTATCTCAATCTTATTTCTGTGAAGTGTGAACAATCAGCTACAAAACAATAAAAATAGTAACATTGCACATTCTATTATGGTAGCATAATGTTTAATGCTTTTGCTAGCTTATTATCACAATTTTCCAAGTTCTTGCAATGCAAAGCATCATGGGTGTGGCAACAGCAGATTTCAGTGACGACTACTGACTCACAGGACTGACGGTAAGCATGCCTATGTTGACAGCCACAGAACATTACAGGTGTATTTACGTACATCTAAAGAACTGCGTATATCTGAAACAATATTAGCACATAAGTTGTCATGGACCCCTCACATAAGCACACTTTGCAATAAAGCAAATTGTCTACTGGGATTTTTACACAAAAGTCTTTACCATTGTCCATCTCAGTTAAAAGAACATGTATATAAACAAATTGTCTTAGCTACCATCCATTGAATACTGCTCTTCAATCTGGGATCCACACCAACAAACACATGCATCTATCCACAAGTTGGAGCTGATACAGCATCGTGCTCAGGGCCGTCCAGAGAAATTAAGGGGCCTAGGGCAAAGAGTTAAAGTGGGGCTCCAGGGGAAAGGAGGGTTCCACTCTGAATCACAACTTCAGCCTAGTCAAAGACCAAAAAAAAGGTCATTACATGCCAACAATGACAATAGCTGCCCCTCACCAACTATATCTCCTTATTTATAACTACATACATAGGCATAGCTTGCTACGTTGCTCTTCTGAAGAATTCGGTGACTGCTGTATCTAGATCTTGACTGTTCTATTAGAGTATATTGATTTTTTTTTACAGGTCAAGGGGCCCCTTTCAGACTGGGGCCCAGAGCAAAATGCCTCAGTCCCCCCCTGTGGGCAGCCCTGATTGCACTTTGCACAAGACAATACCCCCCACTCAGACTCATACTGCCAGCAGCCAACACCACCAAATACCAAATGAATTATTTTTACAGAACTATTAAAGAATGGAATAATCTACCCTCCTTATGCTATGGCAAAGACTTTGTAATAAATACACACACTCTAGCTAGTTATCTGTAAATATCCCCCAACCATTTTTATATTTATCTTTTTTTTTCATTTAGATGTAATCAGCATTTTGCTGCCTTCCAATTATCACAATCATAATCATAATTGTGCTACACAAACCCGCATGGAGGAGGAACCACCGAGAAATGCTACAAACACTGAATTGGCCATAAATTGAGAAACATAGAAGACACTCGCTTTTAATTTTGCTTTTCAAGTTTTTAAACAGGATGATACACATTCCCACCCAGTACTTGCCAGTGCCATGCATGTGACAGAGTCTCTCCCATGAGCAGCTCCAGATATTTTGGTGACTAGCTTCCTGTTGCACTGATGTACCTCTGGGGAATGCAATTTCTGAAAAATGTACAATCTGAAATTGAATCTGGCATAGTATTTTTCATCTTGAATTCCTAGCAGGATAGCATTCACAGTATTCTAAAAATCTTTTTTGTCTCCTTGTTCATAACTTCATATGGCATACTAACACCAAGAGGGAAATTGGTCTTCAGTACAAAAAAGAATTAACACAGAGTCAGTTGTACATCAGTGCCGGTATGCAGACAGCACACATGCTTGTATTTAACACTAGTATACACTACGCATTAATTTTGTATACCCCACTAGTATATGAACGTATGTAGTTTATAATGTAATATGTGGTTTGTAGTGCAGTGTATACACACACTAGTATACACTACACAACAAACCACAATCAAAAGCTTAATATACAACTGCATGCAAGAACAAATTGTTACCACTATTCATCAGATTGGAACAATTTAGATATTGAGGACTTAGTTAATTGTGATGTTGACTCTTTTAAAGGTTGCTTGAATAGTTCTTGTTAAATTACTACTATGATTTTTGTACATTAGCGTTTTACCCTTAATGGGTGTTGCTAATCAATAATAAGTAAACCTTTTTTTTAAAACAATGCTTTGCATTGCAAGTTCTTAGAAACCACAATATGCTTGAAATTATGCCAGCATAATATGAAAGATCTGTATAAACATAGGATAGGGCTGATTCTACTGATGGACGTATGGTAGGCTAATTACAAAGCATAAAAGCTGTAGCCCTATACAATCACAATTAGTACTAAAAGTCTGTGATACATATAGAGCCAGGGGCACATAAGTACCTGACAAAACCCATCTTATTGATTCTATAGCTATATACCATATGGGTGGAAATTTTGGCAGAGGAAAAATTTGGGGAGTTAAGCATAATATCACAGTTGGCAAAATAAAATTTGATGAACTGTTAGCGAAGCACACCCCCCTTGTTTAATTAATTATCTGGCGTGCTACACCTGGCATCTACTATCAGCAATCAACTACATATGTATATCTACAGTCACTCGCTGGAATAGTGGATATACGTAGGCTCACACTTTGTCAATACCCCAAGGTTCAAGGATGCCACGCAAAAAATCTAGCTTAGTAGTTGATGGCACTGGCAGCACTCTAGCTTGATTGGCACCAAGTTACTGCTTGGTTATGATCCATCAGCAGCAGGCTCACACACTTGAACAATATTGTAAAATAGACTTGCCTACATACTAGTAAGCAAGCCAACTACTGTGGTGATATATGTCACTTATGACTTTATGATCCAGATAAAATTTACTATATACCTGGTAATTGTATCAGACTACTTGATATAATTATCTGCTATTGGACGTCACACTACCTGCCACAATATGGTCACTATGAGTACTTTAAGTAGTGATCCAACTACTTTGTTTTCACAGCTGGTACATAGCAGCTTAGACTGAGTCTATTATCCTGAAATTATTTCTGACATACTGTAATACATAGGAAGAAAAGCATCATTCAAAGCTCGACATTGTTGGAAGCAGCTAAACAATCCAACTTTGATTTCTCTCATGCTCCATAGCTGCTTAAAATATTACCCTAATACACCATCATAATGCAAAATATTCAAATATATATAAACCAAAATAGCACAGAATATTTCGTTTGAGCTAGGTGGAGCTCCTCACTCCACTGCCAAATGTTATTGGACCATGTTTGTCACCATTCTAAGCAAAAATAAGTGACCTGTGTGGCATCATAAGTGGAAAGGGTTTTAGTGTCACTGACACAATTCTGTTATAATAACGAACTAAAATTTTGACACTCATCTCCCAGATGGTCCACAGCTGCTGGTACCACGTACTAAGAAATTATTATACTAGAGCAGTTCATGTATTCTCAGCCACCATGTACTAGAAGAGCAACATTTATTGCACCATTATGCAATGAAGACCTATGACTGTAACCTCCATGTGTGAAACACAAAAGGATTTAGTTATATCGTGTGGCTGCAGTGACCTTGGATAACCACTGTCCAAAATATCAATGTTCAGACAATGTCATGATCATGTGCACTCAGATGCCACCTTCTGTACCCTTCCCAAGCAACTTATAAGCTAGAGATTGATAGAGCTAACCTTGAACTACTTCAGGATATGAGCATATTAGATTTTTAGTAGTGTAGATAGCCCATTTCCCAGAAGTGGTAATGTGAAATGCAGCAATTGAAACATAGGTGTAGGGTATTTTCCGTCAATTCTAGGTGGAAGTAACAGATAGTTGCAAAACCTTACTACTACTGCTTATATAACTGTTCTATTGGAGCAGTTAACATTGTACAGGTTCATGTAGAAATACTGGTACAGAACATTCAAAATGCTAAAAATATATGCATAGTGTAAGATGATTGTAATTACGTATATAATATAAAATATAAAAATAACAGTTAGCATTAGTTACTTGTAATGGAGAGGAATGATCAACAAAGCTTTTAGCTATATCTAATCTAGAATCTGTCCTGGAACATGTCGTATATTCTATATCTAACCACTGCATGCATGCACAAAAACCTGTGAAAGTTAACAAGCAAAGTGCATCAACATAGACTACTCCAATAGAATAGTTATGCAACTAAGTTATCTGAAATTAAATTTAATTGATTGAGAGATGAAGCCTTATGTAGCTAGTTGAATACTTACTGCATTGTAGCTATCTGATACTAATTGACAAAAAAGTACCCTATACTTGTGTTTCAATTGTTGCATTAAAGCCTTAAAATACCAAATTAATCACAATAATTGATAGATCCAAAAATAAAATGATTTTTTTGCATCCAATGTTTGATCAGGCTACCAATTCTGCATGGAGAAAAAAGGGCTATGATATTTACAATACCAGTTAAGAAAAAAATGTTTATATCCTGGAATAGCTCAAGGTTAGCTCTACAAATTACTACCACACAATAGCTTATAAGTTGCATGGAAAGGGTACAGAAGGATGAAAAGTTGGCATCCGAGTACATGTGACGTTGTCCGAGCATCAATTATTATTGATATTTTGGACAGTGACTTTCAGAAGTCACTGTAGTTATGCCACATAGCTAACCAAATGTTATACATGGAAGTTATATAGTCATAGATTTAATGATCAAGTCTTGTTGCTCTTCTAGGAAATATTGCATGGCTATTCAGCACAAACGCACATTGGAAAACAGTAGTGAAACTTCAAGAAGAAATGCTTAAGTCACAGATCAAGCACCGGTAAATAGTTCAAGTCAGTGAAAGTTGGCCAGTCAGGACTTTGACCACAGTTGCAGATCCCTATAGGTGCCAACACTAAGTGGAATCCAACACAAATATCTTGGAATCCCAAAATGGAATATGAAATTTTAATTTGGTCAAGAATCTGAAATTTCTGGTAAAATGGAATCCAATGAAACTTTTATAAGTAAAGGTATTTTAGTTAAAGTTATTGTAGGGTTCCAAAAATTAAATTAGTTATAGCTATTAATTGTTATTGTGAATTATAACGCATGCAGTATTAAAATCAGTTTAGTCCCATGAACAGTACACACGTACCTTGATACATTTGTACAGGTCTTAAGAATGCATTTCTGACCTTGCCAGTGATCCATTTGGCCTGGTGACTAGCCAAGTGCACTCAATATAATAGCTAGCTATGTACATTTTGAAGTGGAATGTTAATTTGGAATCTGGTATTTTCTAGAATACTTTGCAAAAATTTCGTGAGATTCGCAATTATTTTTATGTGCAATTTTTGGGTGGTGTTGGACTCGTTGCAGTTGACCTACAATGTGTACCTTGGTGACACTCCTTGCAATGAATAGTAGGATGATCAAATTGCAGAAGTTGATTTTTCAGCCGGATTATGGACCATAGCTTGTGTGGCCAGATCATTTTTTCTCCGGCTTTATCATTGTGTAGGGAGTTTCCTACCCAATGACAAAGAGAAAAAAGCAGTCTGGTCACATGTAATCTAACCTAACAGTCCTTAACTTGCCTAAATCCAGACTAGGAAAGGATATATGCCCAAGCGTTCTATGTCACAAGTCATATGCCAAAGCAATGCAACATCTTGTTATCGTTAAACAAATATTATACATATATAACAATAGATTTGTTCCTTTACAAAAACATATATCTGACCACATACTGAGTACTACATCCAGGCTTGGAGTCTCATTATTATTCTTATAGGACATAGATATACGTTTGAGAAAATTTAGCACTGTGTTTATCTACCCTACCAGGAACCTAATTATTTAACTGTATATACTGTAGACAAGAGCATGGAGACTTGATTGAGACTTTGAAGATTTTAAAGAAACACCTAAATGTAGACTCTACAAAATTGTTTATCCTGACACCTATCAATTTTACAAGAACACATATATAGCTATGATACAAACTCTCTAAACCCAGATCCAAGCTCCTTGTAAGATCATGCAAAGTCTTTCACCAATCATATAAGTAATCAGTGGAACTCTCTGCCTTAGCTATATGTTTTGGGTAGAATTGGACATGGACACGATGAGAAGCCTGACATGAAAAATTTGGTAGTAACTGATAATTATTTAATTGTAGCTATTATTTTTCTTTGTCCATCAGTTTAAGTTAGCTATAGCTAGCTACTATATAATAAATCAGTCCAATCCTACAGAATGTGCAAAATTCAATCCAAATCAGCAGCTAGCCATGTCAGTCCAGTCTAGTCCACTGACAGACTAAATGGTGATGACCTATTTTGCTATTTAGTTGTGCCGTAGCTATAGATAGCTATAAATAAACCCAATATATCATCGGCGCTCCGTGCCCTTTCTAGGCTAGCTATAGCTAGCTACTATCCGTGCCATAATTATAGCTATGCAGCTCACCTCTAACGCGTGTCCCCATAACCAATGCTTTGGAGGAGATGGTAGCGATTGGAGATACTTGATATCAACACACCACGTAATCCACGCACGAACTTCACGTATAACAGAGAGTCGAGATAACACCAGTAGTAGTATAGCAACTGTGAAGCTGACAAACAAAGAATAGGAAACCTCCATGGTTGGCTGGCGATCACAGCTATAGATACTACTATGATGTATATCACCTCGTACACAATACACAAGCTCAGTAGCTACCCCTCGGACTAGGGCTGGGAGCCAATTGCAGCGAAACGTTAGCTATAAGCGAGATGCTGAACCAGAATGAACAGTCGCGGTAATTTTATTACGGTCGTCCCAAATGGAATTAGCTATAGCTGCATAACTGCATTCCAGTGTCTGCAGTCCAGTGTCATGCATTCCACGACTGCACGAGGCAGTTATCGCACGATGATCACGCCCTCATGATCATGCTAAGTCAGCATTTACATCAGCAGAACTTGAATGCTACAGTTTGCTGACGTCGCTGATCAGTATGACGTCGAATATCGTTTCATCTCGTTCGTGGTGGTCCGAGTGGATAATAGCTATTTTGCGTTAGCGTCAGCTGCAAACAATTTGAGATTTATATGATGACCAGTCCGACAGAGAGCCAGATTTCAAGGCTTTTCTATGAGCAATATCACGCAGACGACGCGCCTTAGTAAGAGAAGCATTCGATAGCCAAGGGCAATCCCGCTGACGAACTCTCAAATTCTTAAGAGGTACCAGTTTATGTAGCAACCCATTAATAATTAAATTGAAACATTAATAGACTCTTTGTTCCTAGAGTAAACAACAATTATGGGAAAAGAAGTTTTTATTACAGGGGAGCTATGATATGGAACAGTTTACCATCAACTGTTACTGAAGCAACCAACTTATCTAAATTTGTACGGTTATATCATGATAAATTTAGTTGATTGTATCTGTGTAGTTTTGTGTACTGTTCTTTGTATACCCTTTTGTGTTGTATGTTTATGTATGTATGTATGTATGTATATATGTATTTGTGTATGTATGTATGTATGCTTGTTTCGCAGGGCTCCACTGAAAATCAGTGTTTTTCACTGAGTGGAATCCCTGTTTAAATATTACAATTACAATTACAATTACAATTACAACAATTCACCCTGTAGAGAGATCAGCTAGAAGAAGTCACCTTGTAGAGTGTTCACCATGCAGAGAGTTCTGTAATAAATATATGTATTATATATATAATTTGTACATTTACTGATAAATTCAGAAAATTTAAAGTATTTAACATCTGCTTCATCTTTTCTTCTTCCTGTGGTAAAGAAAAAAAAGATAGGTTAAAAAAGCCCCAAAGCCGGCCATAGGACGGCTTTGGGGTATACAAATACAAAAAGAAGTGAAATCTAATCCAAAACAGCCAAGCTGTAAAAAAAAGTGTGCGGCCCTCAAAAAGGCTATAGTGAAAAAAGATGTGAAATCCAAGGTGGCGGCCAAGAAATGGCTGTGATGGTAGGTTAATGGTAAAAATTTTAATAACAACAATTCAGGTGAATTTGGAAACACAAATTCACATGAATTGTCGTTATTAAAATTTTTACCATTAACCTACCATCACAGCCATTTCTTGGTCGCCACCTTGGATTTCACATCTTTTTTCACCATAGCCTTTTTGAGGGCCGCACACTTTTTTTACAGCTTGGCTGTTTTGGATTAGATAGCTAACTATTACATATATATTGTGTATACTGTGCAGGAATCATGTATGATTATAGTGCACAGGTGTAATTATAAAAGTGTCCAAATCATCACAAAACTCAGTGTATGTGGGAGTGTTAACAATGTTCTGGGGTACATTATTCCATAGTTTAATCACTGAAGGGAAGAAGGAAAATTTAAAACTGCCCACTCTAGTATTTAGTTGATTAATTAGTAGTGATTTCCACCCTACCGATTTTTCACACGATGCCCTTGAATAGTTTTGTTCTTAATAGTCGCTGGTGTTATCCAGCTGTCCAGCACTTGACAGCCAGTGCTGGGGGTGGTGGTAAGGGCATTCCATCTAGCCCAGGGGGGAATTTTACTATCCAACTTATACACCCTTTCAACAAATGTTTCACAAACTGCTGTTCTAGTATGTAGCCCAGGGGCAGATATAGGGGGGTCAAGAGGGGCTCTTGACCAAGAGCCCCCTCCAAAAGTTTTTAGTATACCAAGATAGAGTTACTAACAGTACTGTACCCTAAAGATTTCACTGATTGTACATGTGTTATTCTATACCTGTATGCAGTACTGTAAAGTTATGATCAATCAATCATAGTCTAATAGAACAGTCACTCTAATAAAGCAATCATAGTATTAGAGCAGTGTGTAGCGAGCTATATAAGGATTTTTATGTACTTTATCAGTGATAAATGCCAAGTTGATGAGGTTGCCGGGCAGCTATTGTCAGCTGGCTGTGACCTTTTTTTATTTTTTTTGGTCTCACCTTACCAAACCAGACAATGTAGTGCCTCAGTTCATTTTGACCCCCTAGGTCTGGATCCGCCCCTTATGTAGCCACTGCTTCGTAATGCATTTTACCAAATTAAATTTCATCCAGTATTTATTGAAATATGCAAAATTAGAGTTAGAGAAATAAAATTCCCCAATGGGAGCCCATACAAAATGTAATGTATGGGATTTTACGATACCACTTATACATAGTTTTTTTTAATTTAATTTTTTTCCCGGGCTAGATGGAATGCCCTTACCACCACCCCCAGCACTGGTTTATACATAGTCAAGTTTTCTGTGAATTTCTGTGACCTGTAAGGCTGAAAGACGTAGTTTTAGGCAAAGTAGATATGCTGATTCTGATTTTGGCATCGGTTTTTTGATAAAAAGATCAATGTTTTGTGGTGGTCAATGACTAAAATTTGTCTTGCAGCTAGAACACTTTAGAATTCTGCATTAAAACCATCCTTACGTTCAAGACATGCATCCATCCACATCAGCTAGTTTGAAAGTGAGCAGTTTGTTGTGTTGCAAGGAATTGCTTATAGCATGCAAGGTGATGCATATTAAACTTTTGAAAAAGCAGTGTTTGGCAAGTAATACCAACCTTGTAAGGCTTCACAACTACCTGTTGTGATGTTCTGATATGCCCACTACTGTTATTGTCCATTTTGTTGCAGCTGCATGACTGTAATTCTAGTCAGAGACAGCATATTGTTTCTCTTTATTATGCAATGATGTCGAACGTCATCATATTATATAATAATTACTATCTTCTGTACTTTTAGTATGGCAAATAAATGAAATAGTATCAAAAATTGCTGCCTTATAATAATATTGAAGAATAATAGTCATATATGTTGGAATCCGATTGTCATATTTTGCAAAGTAATTGTTAATTGTGCCCTGTAATGTCAAAGGTCACTCTGTAATACAATATCACTAGTTAATCATCTGTAAATACGTGTGGGGTACCTGTATTTGTATTAGAACTACTAATATTCTTAGCAAATTCGTTCTACAAAGAGTGGTCACATTTGAGAGGTCTTACCTAGCCCATGCATTTTATTACATTAAGTGGTTATGTGGTGAAACTTTTATGTCATTAGGAGATTCATATTCAGGTGTATGTCACTATGGATATTATGCTTGGTGTCATGTTAATGTACAGAAAAGCCCTAACAATGTTAAACACAAAAATCGCCGCTCTATGCTGGGTTCTTTTCCTTGTATCTTTTGGTAGGAGCCACCAATTGAGGTGCGGTTCACACTATAATGATTCTCTAATAGATAGTACAATATTTGTCATGCTAAAGGATTTAAGGAATGTTAAATTTGGTTAGAACTCTCTATTACTGGTTATTTTTGTATCTTGACTATATGTTATTCATCATGACATATGCAGCATGGCATATAGCTATATAGCTACAGTATGTAAGTGTTAGCTTTGTACTCAGCATGTAATAATATTATTATGCTAATCAGTGCATGTGTGTATAGTGCGGTAGCTTAGCAAAATTATTGTTACAGGGTGAAGCACCACTTTTGGTATACAAGTTCTTTATGGTGTACGTATCAATATTAGAAGGGGTGCCCACCAAACCTAATTATGTGTGGGCTGAAAACAAAATGGCCATCATTTAGCCCCAGTATAGTACATTTACAGTATACATACACTAGAAGTGAAATACACTTGTGTAGTTTTCCTAGTGTACTATGAACATTGCATCAAGACAATCTATTCTAAAGTGATGGTGGCTCTGTGGCTTAATATGCCACATAGTATTAATACAGCATGCAGATGTGCAAGGTTTGCAGACCAATGCAAAGCAAATGCTTGAAATATATTGAGCATGTCTAATGAGCTTTAGCCACTTGTGGCTCAAACATTGATTAGTTTTCTTAGACGCTGGTGCTGAACATGTTTTTTTTTTACAATTTTGAAAAAGTTAATGTTACAGATTCTTCCAATATTACAACCTAACTTTTGCTTTCAAGGGAAAAAGCAAGAAAGTGTGTTTGGTGGCAAGTGTAGTTATAGTAGCCATCCAAGAAAGTTCTAGACAATTTTATGCATCTTCCTTTTAAAGTTTCCAGCAATGTGAAAGATTTAGTATTGTCTTTAAATTATGAAAAGCTGATGCAAGGGTAGATTGTTCAGCAAATGAGCTGCGTTTGGTGAACAACCTACCCTTGTATCTTTAAATTAGCTTGTCATAAAGACAATACTAGAAGTACACCAAAGATGTAAACTGTTACATTATTTGGTTCAAATAATACAGCAGATTTGGGTACCATTCTGGGGTCTTGGGTCATACTCCTCAGGAATATTTTAGATTATGGACTGTCTGTTACAGTATTTTAGACTGTTCTTACTGTGTTATTTACTCTACATGGTGATTTGTTTCCAGCAAATATTTCTACAAGGTGATTTGTTTGTAGCTGATCTCTCTTAAGGTAACTTGTTTCTAGCTGATCTCTCTTTAGGATGACTGCTCTATTAGAGTATCTTGATCTCGCACTTGCTACACCGAGTTAGATTTCATGTTACATATAACTCAGTGGCTTTAAGTACACATAAACTTAATTATTAGTTTCTCACTCCGGATTGCCATTTTCCTTACCTGATCAAGGATTTTTTGCACCACTGGTGGCTTAGTGCACTTTTCTTTGTTCTCGATCAAAGGAAAACAGAAAAAGTCCAACGTAGGGCTACACAATATTTTGCTACCATCAACTATAAATACTTTAGGTTTAAGGAAGAAAATCCATCCCTCCTGGAGGAAGACTGAGTGTGGCCCCGACTAGACATTGGGTGACCTGCAGTTCGAATCCTGGGGTTGGAGGGATTCTTACTTTGGCCCCTTTTCTGTTACACCTTATCAGTCATTAAGTCAAGTCACCAAGTCAAGTCATTAAGTCTAAGTCCTTGAAGTTAGGTTAGGTAATCCTAAGGCTGCAGCACATGTTGTTGTCAGAGCTTCAGTGCTGGTAGGTTAATGGTAAAAGTTTTAATAACAACAATTCAGGTGGATTTTGTAATAACGACAATTCAGGTGAATTTTGTGCAGCTTAGGTGGGCTTGGTCTTGGCACAAAATTCACCTGAATTGTCGTTATTAAAATTTTTACCATTAACCTACCATCACAGCCATTTCTTGGCCGCCACCTTGGATTTCACATCTTTTTTCACCATAGCTTTTTTGAGGGCCGCACTCTTTTTTTACAGCTTGGCTGTTTTATTAATACTGCCGTTACCAGTAACCAAAGTAACTTCAATATGTAGCATTAACTATAACATCAGATAGGGCATAGCTTCAACTTTCCTAACAATTCACATGTGGTCCCCTCATGATTAGTCTGGTAACTTTTCTAAACTTCAACTTCGTTATTACTGAACATTGGTACATTGATTGGAAAGCCAGTAACATTCGGTGAGTTCCAAATTCACAACTGTATAATCCTACAATGACAAGTGGCAATTCTTAGTTAAAACATTAACTTCCCACATAATAACTGAAAAACACTATAGCCTGGAGCACTCAATGATTCAAAACTTTGACAGTTACTGTACTTTTCTCAATGTTTGCTGAAAAGAAGGCTGGAAACAGATAGTGGGCTAAGACTTCACATTTGAATGAAGAGTTTTTGATGTGTAAATAGTTTAATGTCACTCTGGATCATTTGAACACTTAGATATATACTTTCTCAACATAGCTAATGAGACATTACACTTGGAAAGTAAAAACATAGCTATGTACATCAGTAGACCTTTAATTCCTATATAGTACTTAGCTATTTATTGCTGTGCTCAGTTCTTTTAAGGCAGTATAACTAGCCATCAACAATTTTCCTAGTGCATTTTTGCAGAAGCATAATCATGCGGCTGTAAGAACGTCGGTTAGTAAAATGAAGCTAAATTGAGCAAATAATAATGTGTCATTACTGGTGTATGTGTAAGATTCTGTAATCCTGATCCGCATCCTTTTGTTGGCAAGGGAGTGACCAGAAACTAAGGTATGACTTGGAGTAGCCTTATGCTTCACTTTCAGCTATGTTCAGCACTACAAACGAGGAAAAATGTCTCTGCAATCAATCCAGTCACCACGAAGATTATACGGACGATTAGCAAGCTCCAACCATTCGAAACTGAAATGGCCATTATGCAGCTCATTTTTAATAATCTGGTATTCAGCTACCTTTTGATGACCTTACTTATGATGATTGTACTCTGGAGTTATTGTTTGGTTGCATTTTGTATCTTTACTTGGGTGTATTTTACAATCAATTTTATGTATTGTCTGTTCATACATATAGTCAAATGTATTGTACATATGCAGCATGTGTGACCAAATGCAGCAAACATGCTTATATACATGTGCTGCAAAAAAAAAACAGGCTTACAGACAAGGGCTCATTATAGAAAGAAATTAAATGAACACTTGAAACATAAAGGCATGCATACAGCTAAAATTACAACAGTAGCAGAAATTATATGCACTGTCAAATGTTATGCTACTGCACTACAGGGCTCAATTTCAACTTGATTCCAGTTTCTGTTTTCAGAATTAAATGCAAGCAAGGTTTTACAACATGAGTAGTGTCCACCTCAAGCAGAAACCTATAACAATGAAACATCATTTATAATGGGAAGTGTGAGCATGCAGTGAAAAAGCTGCATGGTATAAGTCACAGCAGATGGATATAAGAACTATACAAGTGACAATTACGAAGACAGACATCTAGATCTCACATCAAACGATTCTTTATTCAGATGCAATCTTTGTCACAACCTACACCTCTCAACACTGTTGACAGACATTAATTCTCCATGTAATTTAAAAAAATCCATTATTGGTGTAATTTAAAAGAAACAATTGGTTGGTTGACTTGTAAATATACTGTATTGTGTGTATATAGATGTACAGTACTGCAGTAGGTTGTTTATTGTGTGGGAATGGCCTCCTTAAACAGATTAGACTATGGTACGCATAGTATGCTTTGAAGTTTGGTCGTTAATGAGGTATTTATAATCCAATAGATACCTGCGGGTAGGTATTTAAACTGGTTAGACACCCGTGACAAAATTATTTGTCATATGCGCCACATGTTTTGCTGGATTCCAGTCACAACAGCCATCAGAAATCATTGCTCGAGTGTGAAGAAAACATTGCTGGATAATAGAGATGATCGTAAGCCTACCAGTGAGTTGTTTTAACACTAATTCGATCAGGAAGCCGCCATTATTGACAGTGACCAGAGCTGCACGAGCCATAGTCTAAATGGGTTATTGTCGGTATCTTCGCTATTTTAGAGACCTTTGGAATGGCACATGATCACCTTGGGCAATTATTGTGCCATTCCTCAGGTCTCTAAATAGCGAAAATACCTGGATTTGTGTATCAACCTACACTTAGTGTTAACTGGCTGTCTAACATAATAACTTTAATAAGTACATCAAGCACAACTGCATTATTAGGTGCATGCATTATGTTACCTATACACAAGAACAACTGCATGGTGTGCTTCTTTGACACATTTGCATAAGATGTAATTCTGAAGTAACACACTCAAATGTGTAATTTTAAAAGTTTACTCACAGTGGTAGCTACCAGACTATATCACATATTAGCGTGCTATACTTTTAGCATGGCGATGTGCTAACTTAATATGTGATTTGTTTACAAAATAAATCATTTGAGGACAATAAAATGGTGTGTTGAATATAGCACAGGCACACAGAAATAGAACAAAGTGTGCTGTTTTCCAAATACTCTGACATACATAACTGTAACAGTTTATACATAAGAATTGAGATGTATACAAGAGAAGACTCCTGGCCACAAAAGATAATCATGGCCAGATTATCAAAGTGTCTTAATTTTTAGATCAGTTTAAGACTACTTAATAGCTATGTAAGTACATGTAGCATAAGCAGCCAGTGGCAGAGGAAGTAGGTGATGTGAGGGGTGGGGGCTGACCAGAGCATAGAATCTCTGGCAGCAGTTGGTTGTGGGGCTGTGCCCCCCAGAAGCTGTAGCCATTTCTTTCACAATGTCTCAAATTCATTTATAGCTATTTTATAGGTGCAATTTAAAGCATTTTAATAAAACATCAACTTTTAGTCTAAAGCATTTAAAACAGGCTTTTGCAGTTAATAAAAACCTTTTTGGGTTAATGAACATATAGCATTTATAAGCAGTACAAAAACAGCCTGTGTATAGTGGTAAGACTCTAAAAGTAAGAGGTACCTGGTTCGATTCCCATTGTAGGCAAACTTTTTCTATTTTTAACTTTTAGGAACACATTTCATTGACTGCTCTATTAGAGTATTTGAATGTTCTGTTAAAGTATATCAATCTTTATCACAGTTTTCAGCTCCACTCCAAGAAGGATAATTTCGGCGTGACATCTGATAAGGGGGCAGAATGGAATTTTTCAGTCTGCTGGGCTAAGCCCCCCCTTCAGCAGACCAAGGGGGAGGGCTTCAGCCCCCCAGCCCCCCTTTCCTCCTATGCAAGCACCTATGGTGGTATAAATAAGTGATATTTAGTAATTTACTATAGTTGTGTGCACCCACACCAACATAGCTACTTACACTAGCTACTTACACTGCACATGTGTATGTACATGCACTTTGTTACTAAGCATGTATTACCAAGAGTTAAGATACACTGAGGTAGTGCTGTACACCTACAAATTTTTGTCATTGGTTAATTGCCACCCAATAATTGGCAATAACTGGTTAATTGGTTTGTGTGTATATTGGCAGACATAATATGTACTCAACAAGCCTGCTGGGAGGTTTAGGGTGGTACCAAAGTGACCATCTGTCTTGCAATAACAGTTATTATAATCACATATTTACACATGCTTTGAGGCTATGTTATGATGTTAAAACACTTGTCAGCAGGGGTAATTTATGGCTTACCAAGTGGGTAGGCAATAACCGATTATTGGCTGACCTAGACAACTAGACAACACCAGTTAATAACCGGTTATTTGCACACACTGGTGCACAGCACTACACTGAAGAGAGCATCCTACTCTCATATACTCCTGTAGGAGGGCATATATATCACAAAATAATGACGTAGCAACAAAGTGTTGTGGTTTGTGATATACCAGCAGCCATAAACATATAAGAATTGTTAGCATTGTGTCACACTCACAATGCTCAGATAGCCATATTTGTGAATGGCCTAGCAAAGGAATGGCCTATGGTGAAGAAATCCCTATGTAGATGCCTAAACACATGAAAGCATGATTGTAGTTCAGTGAGAAACACTAAGAACTCGAGTTAGCTTGGTTGCTAGCAACATGGTTAGGCATGCATTCAGTAATTGATATTACAAAGAGAAACGGATGAACTTAGGAGTGCATGCCATATTATAACTCCATAATATGCCATTCCTCAATTGCAAAGGTATACAGTATCGGGGCAATCACTAGTACTGTTTACAAGTAACTATAATTACATATTATTTAGAGGTGGACCGATACCACTTTTTACCGATACTTCCGATACGAGTATTTGTACTGAAATTATCTACCGATACCGATTCCGATACCAATACTAAGCATTGAAGCCTAGACAAGTTTATTATAGAAATTTCACCGTTGTGATACATAGTTAGCTATTAAAATATCACAGTAACTGATTGATCTCAGTTCAATCAAGTTTTAAACTATTCATTTTATAACAGCTAAACATGATAAATATCACTAATTTCTTGATTTGAGGTAGTTTTCTTGTAAGCTTATTGATTAAGCAATTAATTGCGTGGGGGGCCGATAATTGTACAATGTTCATTACAGCTTTGCAACCAAATCTTTTCATGAAAAAGCAAGCCAAGTAGTCATAAATTAATTCTTGAGGAACAACTGCAATGCCATTTAATTACAAAGGATTGGCATGCTCTAATATATTAGAATACACACGAAGCAATTGCAGCAATACTTGGAAAAGAGTAACAAAGGCTTTGTGTCACTATTTTGTTAGTTCAACTAAGTTATTAGCTACTGGAAACTTAGCTAGAGATGATTTAATAAAAGTGGTAAGTGTCTACTGGTGGTATCTGTACCTCGTATTACCGATACCGATCCGATCCGATACCGATCCGATACCGATACCACTGGTATCGGTATCGGTCCACCTTTAATATTATTACCCATAAAATAAAGTAACTATAATAATATTACGTGTTATATTACTTTGTGTCCACAGCCTTAAGCTGTCACATGTGCAACTACCATCTTATCACATGACATGATTGCATTGTTGGACATTGTAGTAAAGAGATTAGTAACTTTGTTACTTATAGTTATAAAATTTGATTCATTACAGTAACTTCATTACATAGATAACGGGTTATAAAATAACTTGAGTTATATTACTAGTTTTATAGCATATTTTGTTATAATACTTAGCTACCACAAAAGTAATAACTCGTCACATAAGTAATACATTACTCCCCAACATGCACTGAGGGTATATAACAGCAGGACACTCTTAGGCTTGAGCCAATTATGCTTTGAAAATAGCCTATTATGCTTTTGAGCAGTGCTCAAAACTCCGGCTTATTATGTTCAAAATTATGCTTTCAAAATCAAGATTATGCTCTAGAGTTGGCCGAATTATTAGAGTACATCAGCCCTTCCTGACTGTTGTATTAGAGTAAGTGACTGCTCTATTAAAGTATCTCGATCTTATTTCCACAAAATGTGAATAATCAGCTAAGAAACAATAAAAATGATAACATTGTATCATTTCTTGATATGAAATGCAGTATTAAGATGTAGTGTGTTTGTATTTTTCCATATTCTTGGCACGCGCACTGTACATTTAATTTAAAATCTTGAAAATCGTCTTATTATGCTGGCATAATGCTTGATGCTTTGGCTAGCCTATTATACTCCAAATTATGCCAGCATAATTGGTGCAAGCCTAGACACTCTCCTCAGCACACAATATGAACTCTTGGTCTTACTTGTTCGCAATTGCAATTTTCATCTGCACCATGGCAAACTGCTGACCCATACAATTCCTGTAAAATACAATATAAATGTATACGCATATCTTAAAATTGTCACGTATATAGTCTGTACCCATACTATATGTAAGAGCCTTATGCCATTTTTATTTAACTAGTAAAAATCTGTGTATATACATGAGCACTTAAAACATTCATCCACATCTGCACTTATTCTGCAGCATCAGGCCAAATACAGAGGGTTTCTAAAGTGTCCAGAAACTGGTCACACAAGATCAAGATACCCTAATTTATTAATTATATTTGATGGACTCTCAAAATCAGTTTCAAGGATCTGATTTTCAAAAAGTTCTTATGTCCCAGATACCCATAGATTGGTATGCTTGCATTTCTCACTTGTGTGTGGTTGTAAATTAAATACTGAAAAACTAGAGTTGTGGTCTTGCTATCCCTTACTATTCCTGTGGTCTTCCACTGGGAGTCAGGATATTGGGGGATAAGTGGGGATTCAGCATGGAAAATGGCCCCAGGTAGTAAGGATTAGAACTTTTTAATTTTCCACCTATCCTCCACCTCTGTCCATGTTCATAGCGAAGTGGTCATTCTACTTGTTATGCAGTATTACAATTATAAACAAAAAAAAACAGCATAAGAAATGCCTCTGCAATCAATCCAGTCACTAATAGAAATTATGGATACACTAAACTATTACTGAAGCCACCTCACATTAACGAGAATCAACACCTACAAGGCAGTGGAGAAAGAAACGAAACACAAAGGAGGGCAAAGACAAGTGGAAGGTCAATGGCCTATTAACTTAATTATTACAGTGGAACCTCGATTATCTGAACACTGATTAACCAAACACTTGATTATCCGAACACCAAATTGACTGCTCAATTAGAGTATTTTGTCAACAAGTGTATGCTTTATTAGAGTAGTTTCTGTATATAAATGTATGGATGTTCAATTTTACATACCGTTCGATTATATGAACACCCTTTCCCCCAATTAGTTCGGATAATCAAGGTTCCACTGTAAATAAATAAATTAATAAATAAGTGGACTGTAGCTGCTGGCAGTTGGTAAAAAGGCACATCTCAGGCTTAAGCAACATCAAACAGTGGCCTGTAACCTTAACCAAAGTTGAGTTATGCTTGGCTGGAGGCATCAGTTAATCAGACAGCAGCAGAAAATTTAGTTAGATAAAAGTAAAATTTCACAGAAATGTATAGGATTTGCAGGTATTTTTGGCTTGATTGTACCTAACCAAATTGAATGTCAAAATGGGAAACTGAGGTTGTTTTAGAGCAACATTTGTGGACAGAAAACCCCAAACCTTCATGATGCTTACTATGTATGCACTACTGCTGTACTGTATGATATAAATGGCTGTTGCAAATTAAATATAAAGGCACATGGTAGTATGTTGTGCAGCCAAGAAAGCCTGCACACCACACCGTGAGTATATTGATAGGAAGAACGAAGCCACTTTTTCACACGTGCATGGCCCCTTCTCCAAAGTACACCGTTTTTGTATTTGAAGTTGCTATTGTTCTGGCAGCCGGAAATATTTTGTCAGTGCTATTGTTCCGGCAGTCCACTAGATTTCTCACTATCAAGCACACTAGTTGTATGCTATGCCCTGAGTATTCAACTTTAGGGCACACATCTAGTAGGTTGCTCCGAGTATTCGACTTTAGGGAATGCGTCTAGTAGGTTGCCCCGAGCCGGCATTCAACTTTAGGGAACATGTCTAGTAGGTTTCCCTGAGCATTCAACTTTAGGGGACGCGAAAAGTAGTTCTAGTGTTAGGGTTAGGGTCGGGTTCAGCTTAGTTTCTTCTTCACCTTCAATATCTATTATATAGAAGTTACTCCACTCGGAGACATATAAGGTAGAAACTAAGGGAGTACAGTAGCTGGGAGCCACATAGCACAATGGGTAAGACTCTGGGCTCAAGCACTGGAGGTCCCAGGTTCGATTCCCGCTCAAGGTATTTTGTGTTTTTTCTTTTCATTTTTCCTTTGAGGTCCTTTTTTGTCTAAGTTTTATTTTTATTCACGTGACTGCCGGAACAATAGCAACAGCCTTTTGTATTATAGCTGTCCGCCAGGTAGGGTAGGCCACACAGTAAATTTGCCCATATCTCGCAACAGCCATTTGCGAGATATGGGCATTCAAAGTTTCATTTTAATTTCTTCATTTTTTCTTCTTATGCCGTATGGGGCTTCAATTTATTTTTGCACACTTTGCAAAAATTGCTATAAAATGCAAACGTGTACCTTGATTGCCTCAATCTTTGACACAAATGAAGAGCGCGTAACGGTGGGTTCACGTACCAAGTTTGCTGTGAATCTGAGGAATATTCAAGGAGTTATGAGCATTTATCCACATAAAAAAAGATCAAACTTCTGTCACGGCTACAGGGTAAATCGAGTATAGGAATAACTTGGAAATTGGTGTGTAGATAGGCTGATCATCATAGCAGTGCCTTTTGTAGTTTGAATAGTAATAGAGTTACAACGACAAAGTTATAAAGCAAAAACCAAACAAGTGTAAAATCGCAGGATCAAGATACTCTAATAGAGCAGTCACCACGGGGTAAAGGTGTAAAAAAATGTTGAAAAAAAACTTACCAGAGTTCAAAACAGAGACCTCCATACCTAACACCTGAATCCTTAACCACTGAACCACTGCTATCTTAGCTGATCACCTCACTTAGTTTCTGCTTTATAAATGAAATTAGCTTTAAAAATCTGCTTAAATGTGTTTATAAGTAAACGTTTGTAATTTCCAATAGAAGTACTAGATTGTTCTAGAACATTCTATGTATATTTCCTCAAAAAAAATGTGTACTCTATTAGAGTATATTAGAGTATTACAATAATATTTATTATCAAATATTGAAATAAATCATGTAGTACAATACATTTATAAATCTGTTTTCACTAGTCATCATTGTGTCTGCATAGAAAAGAAGAAATGTGAGTTTTATAAAACCTCAAAGTCAGCCACATAGGCTGGTTTTGGGGCCTTATAAAAAGTGAAATCCAGCCAAGCTATGAAAAATAGTGCAGCCTTAAAAATCTTGGGTGAAACAAGTTGTGAAATCAAAGGTGGCAACCAAGAAATGGCTGCAATGATGTTAATACTAAATATTTTTAATAATGGCTATGTGCATTGTTAAAATTTATTAGCATTAACATCATTGCAGCCATTTCTTGACTGCCACCTTTGATTTCACAACTCTTTTCACCCAGGCTTTTTAAGGCTGTGCCATTTTTTCACAGCTTGGCTGTTTTTGTGTGGATTTCACTTCTTTTTGTACTTTATAATACCCCAAAACCAGCCTATATGGCTGATTTTGAGGTTTGTTTTTACTCACGTTTCTTCTCTTCTATGCAGACACAATGATGATTATCGAAGACAGACTTATAAATGTATTGCATTGCATAATTTAATTCAATATTTGATAATATATCATTGTAATACTCTAATAGAGTGTACATTTTTGAGGACTTCTAATAGAAGATACATAGAACGTTCTAGACCAATCTAGTACTTCTATTGGTAGATCTATAAAATTACAAACGTTTAATTATAAGCTAAAAATTTCATTTATAAAGCAAAAATTATCTGAGGTGATCAGCCAAGGTAGCAGTGGTTCAGTGGTTAAGGTGCAGGTGTTAAGTATGGAGTTCCGGTGAGATTTTTTTCAACATTTTTTGTACACCTTTTTACTCCATGGTGACTGCTCTATTAATTAGAGTATCTCGATCCTGCAATTTTACACTTGTTTTTTGATTTTTACTTTATAACTTTGTCGTTATAACTCTATTACTATTCAAACTATCAAAAGGTACTGTTATGATGATCAGCCTATCTACACACCAATTTCCAAGTTATTCCTATACTTGGCTTACCCTGTAGCCATGACAGAAGTTTGATCTTTTTTTATGTGAATAAATGCTCATAAGTCCTTGAATATTCCTCAGATTCACAGCAAACTTGGTACGTGAATCCACTGTTACATGCTCTTCATTTATGCCAAAGATCGAGGCAATCGAGTTACACGTTTGCGCTTTATAGTAATTTTTGTAAAGTGTGTGAAAATAAATCGAAGCCCCTGTACGGCATAAGAAGAAAAAAAACAGAAATTAAAATGAAACTTTGAACACCCATATCTTGCAAATAGCAGTTGCGAATTTAATCAAATTTGCTGTGTAGCCTACCCTACCTGGTGGACAGCTATAATGCAAAAATGGTGTGCTTTGGAGAAGGGGCCATAGCTTTCTTGGCCGCACGACACACTACCATGTGTCTTGATATAATTATATACCTTGTTCCAGCATAAAATGGTAGGAATGCAAAAGGATCCATTTTCTTGCTATTTTCAGTGGTAAACCTCAGTGGATCAAATTTCTGATAATATATAACAAATAACACACAACATATACTTTATGAGACTGTTAACCTCCGGATCATCCCATACTAAAGAATCATGATGAATAGTATGGATACCAATAAACACCATGGCTCCTACAATTGAAGAGCTATAAATGTAATATTTCTGACAATATACAATTCATATACCTTTGGGAATCCTGCAGCCATTCATTTTACAGTCATTTGCTAACAATTTGCTGGCCAATGGAATAGGTGAATACAACCTCAATGATTCCTTAATGCACATTGTAATGTATGAGAGTTTGGACACATCTTCCCTAACAGTATACACTGTAGTAGTTGATGATACTATATATGGTAGTGAAAATCTCACCAAGTGGTGTCATCAGTGTCCCTACCAGCTAACATCTCTCTGATCTCTTTCCTACACAGCTCCTGGTGTTTCTTGTACATAGCCAGACAGTACAGGGTATAACCTAGTGCTGTAAGCAACACACCAACTTTTACTGTGTCTAATATAATTATAGCCATTTGCCCTAAGAGAGATTGAAATTCTGCATTCCACAATTTTTGTAGTGTACATTTTTTTTAGTTTTATCTTTTTTGCAAAATTCATGGATGCCTTGTTGTGTTGTGAAATTTATTCAGTATAATTGAAGGGTGCATAGTATGTAACCCAGTCTGACAAAACCAGTTTTATGTTTCCAAGTTTGATTACTCATAACATTTCAAGTCTTTAATAAATCTGTTAACTTAATTATAGCCACGTTGTTGTGCTATGCAAGGACTACAAGTTTCCCAATGTTACCTCAATCACAAGACAGGATTATCAATTGCCAAATTGTACTAAGTGGATCATGGAAACCCTATAAGACTGGTTTTGTCAGATCAGGGAGCATATAAAGAAAGTTCTAAAATAACTAACTATGTACTTTTTATAATATTCATTTGGGAAAGTTTATAAAATATTCTGTTTTATTGTACATCATTAGCTACACTAAAGTATATATAATTATATATATAGCATATTACTTATGTGTCTAAAATAAATTTAGAAAACGGTATGCATAATAAGTTTTGATCTTTGGAGGATAATGAGGTCTTTAAAATCCACTAAGACACCTGCTAGCAGGTTCTTAAAATGGTTAGAAACCTGCTAGCAGAAAGACCTCAAGCATAATAAATCTCACTTTCGATCATTGATTTGCAATGCTCCCTCCAGGCTAATAGCCTGCAGTGGGCTACCAGTCACCCAGGCCAACATGAGGTTAACCACTTTAATCATTTTATTACTAAAACAATTCGATTATGGGAGGTATAATCTAATGTTGTAATACATTTGTTATGACGAATGGAGAAGTCCAGAAATATCATGGAAAATTTGCTTAGTGTCCTCTTAAGGCTGTTTTCGTCTTCCATTTAACTATGGATGGACTTTACTAAATACCTAAATGGGTAAGCTTCCTTGTAGAAATGCTATTTTGCACTACGTGTAATGTGGGTGGGTCCATATTCAAAACTGTGCCTGTTCGTAGTACTATAGACTGTGGTGCCACTGAAGGCACAATTGTTCGCATTGTATAAACCTACACAAGCTCAACATGCGTGTTCTTTACATTGCTGTGAGCACTGGCTCCCACTAACCTGGGTCGACCTTATCGATCACTGTTGGTGTTTCCCAGCTGTGTCGGATCGTCTAACTTATGAACTTGTGAAAGGAAGTGGGTGAGAGCTTAGATTTTTTCAGCACTTCGACAAAAGTACATTCAGTCTTCCACGATTATTTTAATATTGTGTGACAATTTCAGAACAACAGTCCCACAATTACTCCACCTATATGCCCATATAAAACGAATACATTTTTGAAGTTGGTTAGAGACCATGCATTCGGATCTTCATGCTAAGTCTCTAACCTGCTTAGGGTAAAGACCAATTAGGCCATACCTGATGCTGTAGTATCATGACCTCCTACTAGAAATGCATCTACTTCTTCTCTAATCTCTCTGTCAGTTAAACCTTTACCATCATCATCCTGTAAGATAGCTACTTAGTTACAGATAGCTAAAAATCAGGCCTCAATATTAATTCATTATTGCATAACTTTGATTTAGGTTCTTTGCAGCCTAAAAAGCTATGGGAGTTCAACATATACGTAGGATATTACAAAGAGTTCGATACTCAAAAAATAATTGTCACCCACTGAGCAAAAACCCAACTAGTTTGCATACCGTATTTGACCGGTTAATAGCCGCGGCTACTATAACTTTCAGCAAGCAAAACCCTGCAGCTACTATGCGAAGGCGGTTACTATCCAAGGGCAGCTACTATGAACTTGTGTCAGCCTGGTCAGGCAGCAGCCCGCGGCATTTATACAGATTCACAAGTGACTGACCTTGTTTAATCATCTGTCAATACTGTCATTCATTTTATCTTCTCTCAAAAATGCTATTTCCTGGCTTAAAACAACTCTTTTGCCTGGTTTCTGCTTCAAACGTGTCTAGTCAACACTTGCAACAGTATATTCAGATACAAGCCACGGCTCTTATCCGAGGGCAGCTCTTATAGCAATAATTCTAGGCTGTGGAGCGGCTACTATCCAGGGGCGGATATTATACGAGCCGCAGCTATAACCGGTCAAATACAGTAATTCTGTTTTTGAGCCGGATTGAAATACATTACTGCGGTAAAAAAGCATGTGCTACAAAAATAGTTTTACATATGTTATAAGTTATAACAACTCCTGAATCAGTACAAAGTAAAACAATATGATGTAACTTCTATACCATTGGAGTAAGAATGCTTACCACAGAGCACACATTAGATTAAATGGTGGTAAAATGATGCGACTTCGTCAAATCATTACTTTCTTGCTTGAACACATTGGTGAATGAATGTAGGCCTAAAACCACATACCTGCATTCCTGTGAGTCACAATAACACAGGCAAGTCCCAACTCTATAGCCTATTGCACTCGTGACTTATTAATTAAATGAATGCCTGTAATTTATTCATTGCACAAAGCAACTTCCTACTGTCTATTGCTACAACTCCAAGAGCATTCACCACTTAAGGGGAAACTTTAACAGCCCGTTGGTTTTCTTTCTAGGCAACAAAGAGTCATAAAAAATAAAGTTTGAAAAATGCAAACTAGTTCAGTTTTTGGTCAGTAGGTCACAATTATTATTGTTATAGAGGTGTTAGGTATGTATATAGGAGAAAGTATTAGGTAAGTTGGAATAAATCGGTGTGTATATGCTCCATATGCTACTGTATACTACTGCTATGTAAGTTTCTTACTGGTTACTGGTTTTAACGTCATCAAAGTAAAGCTATATCATATAGTATGATAGTACTGTATATTAGAAGGTTTGGGCATTTCTGGCCAGAAATATCACCCCAAAACCAGCCTCACAATACCTTCATAGTGCCTCGGCAGTATTGGTGAGGTATACGCAACCCAAAAAGTATCTACAGAGTGGCTAAAAATGCTTCCAACAAGTGCTACAGATTTTTTTAAATTTATGTAGCAGAATTTTATACTGCTGCTTGCATGCCTGCTTGTCTATTTTCCTGATGCCTTCAAACAAGCATAACTTGACAAACCGCTAAGGCTATGGGCCTGATTTTTCACTTCTTCAGCCTGACTGCATGGTGCCTTTTGCATACTGTAGTACGTCCAATGCATGCTTCATGGCCTTACCTGTGTCCTCCTTTGTGTATTTATCTTTACTGGACAGTGAAAGGTGTCAATTCACAGTAGCGCAGTGTGATGACTTTCCCAAGGGCTTCCCTACTTAGCTAACAGGAATCATCCAAGTTTTATTGATTGCAGAGGTCTTTCACATAATGTTCCTCATTTGTAATGCTGTGTAATGGGCTGAACATAGTTTAAAAGAACTTAGCTTTTCAGTAATAATTGATAGTTGGAGCATATGTTCAGATGCGAAATTGAATTATGGTATGCCTGGCATCATTTGTCCTTTTGATGCAGTATGAGCGGGTTCATTAGTCATAATTATGTTGTAGAAAAGTAAACAAACAAGTAGAAGGAAAAATTAAGAATTTCAGTCTTAGCCATAAAATGTAGTGAGAAAAGGGAGATCGCCTACACCTGCAGATATATATATATATAATATTTATTATACAGTGGACATTTAATCCCTAACTCAGTCATGGGTATAGACAGAAGTAGGGATTAAATGTCCACTAGTATATCTGCAGGTGTAGGCAACCTCCCTTTTTTTACTACTTTTTGTGACTATGATCTATAATTAGACTAAAAGTTCCTAATTTTTTCTTCTACTTGTGTGATTATGCTTCAATCAGTATGTGGGAGATGTTTCCCAAGGTGGGGATTCCATTGAACCCTTGAAGCCTTTACACATTAACCAGCAAAATGGCCAACAAAACTTGAGCAAACATCGACACTTACTAAGTGAAACATCGACACTTAATAAGTGATCAACTATAGCTGTTTTCAAGTTATATTTACTGATGCCTAAATCATTGGTGAATTGGGAGAACTATCCCACTTGGTGCTTGCGTGTACGCTATAGCCTATTAAAATAATTCATTGAAGATAAAGGCTAATATTGAAATTTGAATCTTCCTTCAAACTTGCATTTAATAGCCTGTGGTCTTTGCATAAAGTGATCATTGAATTGCCAATTATTATTTATATTTTAACGAGTATATGTAATTTAATGGTGTGTATGTATGTGTGTGTATTTGTTTGCATGCAGAATGCAGAATAGCAACTATACCTTTGCGGAGAGTAATATATCAAGGAAATCTCTACATTTTTTAGCAGTTTGTGATCCTTGCATAGCCTAACAATATAGCTAGCTATGTGAAAAATAATAGAACATGAATGATTTACCTTAAGCAATGCTTCTCTTCTTTGTACAATCACTTTCTCTGAATATTCATGAGCAAGATTACAGTAGTGGGAGAACTTACAACCAGAAGCAGTAAAGTAGTATATCCAGTCAAAAGCATAATGTGGAGTACTATATAGATACACACATGTACAGTATGCAGAACTTAGCTAGTATACTAAAATGAGGTGTGTATATAATTTCTATTGGCCTATATACTATTACTTAATTCATAGGCGGATCTAGGAGACATTGCTAGGGGGGACTAACGGGGGGAAAGAAGTTATAGGATAAAGCAGTGTTTATTCACTGAGAGGAGAAAAGTGGAACTCTAGTACACAAGTTATATTCATTTGCATAACTTTGTTTGGCATAGCTAGCTGGATGAATGAAGAGCATATACTTCTAAGACTCTAGTTGAATTTCTGAGAAAATTTTTAAATTAGACCCCCTAGGTTTGAATTTGGGAGCATTTTTGATAGCTACTGTATTAACAAAATGCATGCTTTGCAAAGCATATCAGTTAGATAAACCTTTTTGATGGTAAAGTGTACTAAATAAAATAAGGTAGCATTGTTATAATTGTCATTAAAATTGTGACTGTTCTATTATAGTAGTGACTGCTCTATTAGAGTATCTCGATCTTAAGCACAAAAATTCAAACTTGTTGTCTCATTTTATTCATAGCATACAGTTTATAACTGTTAAGCGCATTTATAACTGTTGTCTTCTATTTGCTTGTTGGCTTTCTGCACATCTGAATACAGTGTGGATGCATGATTCCTGTTTCTGGTGCCAATGTAGTCCTGTAAGTCAAAGGGGGGCAAGAGAAAGGCCAGATCCACCTATGACTTAATTATGCTGCATGCATGCTCATCTGACTAATACTCACTATGTTACAAATTTGGTGAGATGCTCCCAGCTGAATGGTACTAATTAAATCTATAATAAGGGATGGATTTCTTCTCACTTAGTTTGAGCCACTACAGTGTGATTAGTAAAACTCTGTAAATGCTCCATGCATTTCTAAGGATAGATGAAAAGGGAGTGATCATTTGACTTTGGAAATGATAGAAAGCTACAAAAGGATAAGTTCTATGCAAAGGGAGAGCAATTAAACAAGTGGGTGAGGTTATTGAGTCAACAATGGATCAAACTATGCCATACAACTGTACAGCCACTCGATTACCAGATATTACATTATGCCAAGTTATATATAGCTAGTCTTAAAAGCCATGCAAGCAAATTGAACTTGCGATGTTTGGTATGGTCCTATGTTCTTGCAACATTCCAGCAACTACAACAACTAGGTTGTTAATCAATAGCATTGTAATGTCAGCTGTGGAATATGGAGTAGTTGAAGTAATTCTTCAGAGCTTGTTGATCATATTCCTGATAAATGAAACAAAGTTAAATACTTTTGAAAGTTTTATAATCCCACAAGAAGATTAGCAGTATACTGAAACCACAGTTGTAGTGATTATATTTTAATGCATTGAAGCCACACGCTATTCTCTTAGATATATTGAATTTGTATGTGATCAAAGATTAGGTGTGAATAAATGTATTAGTTTTTTCCAACAGGTGATGATCTCAATATCCTTAGGATATCTGGAAAAAATTGTCGAAAATCATCAACTGTTTCAGAGCTAGTGTGGTCTAAGAAGTGAGAAGATCATCGACAAGAGCTACATAGCCAATAGCTATATGCAGTGTCTGTATGTCTTCATAAATACCTTTGATCATAAGAAAATTGTATGAGACACAAGCTATAATCTACACTGCATACTACCATAGCGGGAGGCACAAGTGCATGCTAATTCCTGTTGTGTCAGAAACACATAGAGACCAATATTTAAGTGGCTAAAGCAATGTGGAAATATGAAAAGGCAACCATTTATGCCTCAGGAAAATCATACGTACATGGCTGATCTGCATAAAAAATCATCCCATCAAGCAATTCAACCCACTTGTGTGGTAACCACGGATGCTATGATCTGTATTTTAATATGTTATAAGCAAACACCTGTGTCACTTGTGGCACTGTGTCAAATGAACAGATTACCCACAACACTTTATTATAATAATACTCCGAGTCTAACTCTACTCAGCCTAGCCTTATACTCTCTATATTACACACGGATACTCATAACACACAAGTAATGCACACAAAGTATCCCAGCAGGAGTTATAATACGATGAACTGTTTACTAAATATTGTTAGGCCCCTGATGGACTAGAAAGGGAGAATTGATTTATATAATCAAGAACGGCTATGAATACACTATATCACATACCAGAATCATTCCATGACAAGGCTTGCTAACTCTCTAAGTAATACATGATGTGCACTGCCATCCCTGTAATGCAAAAATGCATGCAATAACTATAATAGCTACACATTATACAAGAAAAGGAAAAAAACTAGGAATTTTAAGTTTGATTAGAGACTCATAAAAAAAGAAATATGAAAACAAGTCATCTACACCTGCAGATTTACTAATGGACATTTAAATCCTATACCCATGTGTAGAGACCTGGCTGTCACCTGATTTATACTGATCATGAGACTAACAATAAACTATACTTTAGAAATAATAAACAGTGTAATACTAAGTTCATAGGTCAACTGAACTTTGGGTATATAATGCTATACTCTAACTGTTTTAGTTGTAGTTGTAGTACTGAGTCATTGTGATATATATGTTGAATAAGGCTATGAACTATTCCTTTTCTAAGTTTGACTACAAGGAAGGGGTCTTCTAAGCTACACATGACTGAATTAGGGATTAAATGTCCACCAGTGTATCTGCAGGTGTAAGTGACCTCCCCTGTTTCCCTACTTTTTCTACTGTACGATGTATGATCCTTAATCGAACTTAAAATTCCTAATATTTCCCTATATGTACTTGTTTGTTTATTTTTTGGTCACATTATTATTATCCACTCAAAACTTGCCAAGCTGTAAAAAAGAGTGCGGCCCTCAAAAGCCTGGGTGAAAAAAGTTGTGAAATCAAAGGTGGCAGCCAAGAAATGGCTTCAATGATGTAAATTTTAACAATGCACACAGCCATTACTAAAATTTTTTAGCATTAACATCATTGCAGCCATTTCTTGGCCGCCACCTTTGATTTCACAACTTTTTCACCCAGGCTTTTGAGGGCCGCACTCTTTTTTTACAGCTTGGCTGTTTTTGAGTGGATTTCACTTCTTTTTTGTATTTGTTTATTATTTCTTTTTATCTACAGATCATAGCTAACTGCTACAAGAACAATGATGACCTTACAGGTGATACAGAAAATTATAAATTACATACTCATCGGAGACAGTTACCAACACAGAGAGAAAACCATTACTGATGAAAAAGAATCAGTTTAGACACAGGTGTCCTCGGACGCATGGTACCACAAACATAGTTGCTAGTTCATGCACGCATGATGGCTATATATATACTTGAATATAAAGTTATACTAGGTCTATATGTATTTATTTCCACTACAGTAATTTATATGAAGTGAATTGATATGCATGATTGTAGGACATTCATATTGAAAACTTTTGCATGCTTTTGAAACAATTCAAATTTTCATAAAATGAGCTGAGTACATGTTCCTGTAATTTATGTGGACTCCACTTGTATATATTGTGTGTTATCACAGGAGGTGAAACGAGGATCATCCAAAGTAGAATAGCCTGTTGTAACAAAGAACTGTAGATGACCAAGTAATGCTCTGCTCCTATATTTCTAGAAGAAGCCAAAGGACGCTAAGTCAGGCCATAGCATTGACTAGAGCAAGTGGATTTCTACCAGGTTCACCTCCAGAACACAAAGAGTAGCACAAAGAAAGTATTGTTTGGTGTCCCCCAGGGCACTGTACTTGGACCCCTAATGTTCTTACTATACATTAATGACATAGACCTTAGAGACCATCTGAGATTGGAACAAATTACCCCACTGAATTATTGAATCTGATTCACTCAATGAATTTTCTGATTATTTTCACTGATACCCAAAGCTGGACCTAGCTACTTATTATTATGTATATTAATTATAATTATGTCTTATTTGTGTAGCTACCTATTTAGTTATTGTACATTTTTGTGCTGGAGCTGTGATATTTCAGCTCCCTGGGATACTATCAGGCAACAAGCTGCCTATCCCAGTCACAAATCAATCAATCAATCAATCAGAGTATTCAATCATAGTTTTACAGTGACTGTTCTATTAGAGTATCTCGATTTTTCATGCAAATGTGAAAAGATGCAGTTGCTCAACTTTAAACAAAGCAAATCCTGCACCTTTTTACTGGGATATGATTTCCAGGCTGTTGTATCACAAGTTTTGCTAGCATAGCACTTATTGTGATGATTATGATGCTGATGATTGGTGCGAGTCAGTCACCCTAGTCTGTTCGCAGACCGCCTGGGGGCGAAACTATGTTAATACTACAAATATACCACTGATCAATATGAAAATGGCTCTGATTTGATGAAATAGCTAATAGACTGAGTCTCAAAGTGTTGCAACAATAATATGGTGCTAATGCTCTAATAGAGCGCACGTTTTTGCTTTTGCTGAAATCATCTAATAGAACACACATAGAATGTTCTAGATTTTCTATTGGTAGATAAGTTTTACATATAATGCTAGAATTTTCATTTATACTGTAGAAATTAAGTGAAGTGATCAGCCGAGATAGCAGTGGTTCAGTGGTTAAGGATGCAGGCATTAGGTATGGAGGTCCTTGGTTCGAACTCTAGTGATGATCAGTTGATTTTTTCGACATATTTTATGCACCTTTTTTTGCCCCCCAGTGACTACTCTATTAGAGTATCTCGATCCCGCAATTTTACACTTGCTCGGTTTTTGCTTTATAACTTTGTAGCTGTACGTCTGTTGCTGTTCTAACCACCAAAAGGCACTCCTACGATGATCAGCCTATGTACACACAAATTTTCAAGTTATTCCTCTACTCGGTTTACCCTGTAACCGTGACAAAAGTTTCATCTTTTTTATGTGAATAAATGCTCATATATAACTCCTTGGATATTTATCAGATTCATAGCAAACTTGGTTCATGAATGTACTGTTATAAGGTATGTGTTCCTATTATGAGTCGGGAGGTATTATGGGTCACCTTTCAAAATCTAATAAAATGCTTGCGTCGGAGGATAAATTCTATAAACTATCTACCTACGCATCAAGGCAAGTAAGCAAAGCCCTATTATGCCCCTCATCACTATTACGCATGCGCAAAATTGTTTGATGGTGCGCTTTAATTTTCTTTGATAAACACGAGGATAAACAAATCAAGTGAACACGTGGAGAAGACTGTTAAGGGAAAAGGTGTGAGTCGTAACTTATAAATAAATGTAGGCATAAGCGACTTATGATAATTATTACCCACGCTTCTCAGTTCTGCTTTCATTCATGTGACTGTAGACTGATCCTCAACTGGTCCAGTGGACTCCGTCGCAAAAGGCTTATATATAAGTCGCACTGAAGAAGCCATTTACGTTTTAAATAGATTCATTAGTCACTTCCTCAATTATGGTGCAGGCGGGTGACCGTCTTTGAACGTTTTCATTCAGGCTAAGGGTTAAGTCTTAAACTGATTAAATAATTGTCTTTGTTTTAGTTGAAGAGCATGGTTAAGCAGAACCATGCATGAGTTGAGTATGCTTATGTGTATAAACATGCAAACTTTTATGGTACAGGTATACTGAATGTGTTTAATATTTTTATATAGGATATGGCACTCTCTAAGCCTCCACAGCGTAAACTTTGGAGCAACGAAAGTATGATTGCTGCTTTAACTGATATAGAGAGAGGGGAGCTGACAATTAGGCAAGCGTCTATGAAGTACAACATACCATTTGAGACTCTCAGAAGGAGAGTTACGAATGAATTTGAGATGGATTGTTGAATTGGTCCACCAACTGTGTTAACCAAGGATGAAGAGGAACAGTTGGCTGTCTATTGTGTAAGTATGGCAGACATGGGGTTTGGACTTACAAGATGTGATGTTATGGAGAAGGCTTTTCAAATTGTGGAAAAGTCTGGGAGGTATCATCCTTTTAATGAAGGCACAACAGGGCGGTCTTGGTTTGATGGATTTAGATCCCGCCATCCAAATCTTACCTTAAGATCAGCTCAATCCCTTTCACATTCCAGAGCATCTAATGCAAACAAGGAGACTATAACAGACTTCTTTGAAAAGTTGGGAGGCCTTTGTGCAAGGTTGAATTTGCTGGCAAAACCAATGCAAATATATAATATGGATGAAACTGGTATTTCAATTGTTCATAAGCCTGGGCGGGTCCTAACCCAAGTGGGCAGACGTAATGTATGGAGTATAACATCAGCAGAAAAGGGTAAAACCCATACTATTTTAACATGCGTTTCAGCCTCCGGTTACGCTCTTCCACCTTTCATGATATATCCACGAAAGAGGATAGCAGAGAATCTGAAGGTCAGTGCTGTACCAGGAACTGCTTTCCATTGCAGTGATAGTGGCTGGGTAAATAGTGGATTATTTTGCAAGTGGCTTGATTTCTTTGTCAAGCTAATCCCACCGTCTCGACCTGTTCTCCTTCTACTTGATGGTCATGTTTCCCATATGTCCATTGAGGCAATTGAAGTGGCTAGGAGTAATGAAGTTCACATGCTGTGTATACCGGCTCACACTACCCACATACTACAACCTTTAGATGTAGGGGTCTTCAAGTCCTTTAAGAGCAACTATTATAAAGCATGCAGGAAATATATTTTGGATCATCCAGGAAGAATAATCACTACAGATGTAATTGCTTCACTTGTTGCAGTTGCTTGGCCAAACTCAGTGACCCCTATAAATATAATGTCTGGATTCAAGAAGTGTGGAGTATATCCACTGAATCCTGGGGAAATCACTGATAGACAAATTGCTCCATCGAACACTACATTTTGTTCAAAGAAAGACAGAGTTTCACAGATGGTCAATGAATTTGAGCTTGATGTATCAACACAGCAACAGTCCAATGATGAAAAGGAATCTCTTTACAGAAAAAGATATGATGAAGGCTATGATGTACTTGATGATGAATATGTTGAATGGCTTAGACACAACCATCCAGAGTCTGTTCCGACATCCTTAGTCACTGGTAGTACCACTGTATCTTCTCTGTCTAGTGATACCCAGTCACCAGAGTGCAGTGCCAGCAACACAAGTATAGTCTCTACTCACTGTGGTAGTAGCAGCAGTAGCACAACCATCAGTACAACTTTAAGTGACATCCTTTCACTTCCAAGACCAAAAACACCAAGAACTAAGAGGAAAAAAGGTCTCAATACAAAAGCACTATGTATAACAGATACTCAAGTTTTGGAGGAATTACAAGAAAAACAAAAAGAAAAAGAGCGAAAGGAAGAAAAAAAGAAAGCACGTCAGCTTGAGAGAGAACATAGGAAACTAGAAAAACTTCGAAAAGACGAAGAAAAGAAAATACACAAAAAGACTGTACCAAGGAAAAAACTAGTTAAACCACCCACCAAAGATAAAACAGACAACCTTAATGACCAACTACAATTTCTTTCTATTGATGATACTGGAAGTGAGGAGAGTGAAGCTGAGTGTCCTGCATGTGGTCTTGTGTATGGATGTCCTGATGATAATGAAGTATGGATTTGTTGTGATTGCTGTGGACAGTGGTGGGACATAAGATGTACAGAAATTAGTGATGAAGAAAATATTCCAGATACATTTGTATGTTCTGGGTGTGACTAATGCAGTAGTGAGTGTAATTGTTTGTAGTGACCATTAACAGTCTAACTTTATTAGTCATCCAGTTAATTAAATTGGTTATGTGGTTTGTAGCTGTTATTTTGTATGCTTGTATGATTTTGTCTGTTATGCATTCTGGTGTTGATAACAGTTAAAACCAGTTACCTTATATGAATTAAATTACAGAGTTTTGTGCATGAATTGCTTGAAAATTGTGTACCACAGATTTCTTGTGAGCTATCCTATGGTTTAAGAAAGTTTTTTGAAGCGACCCATAATACCATCACTGACTCATAATACGTGCAATGTACCAAGTTAAGGTTTTGATAGGGTGTGCCTTCTAAAGAATTCAAATCCCAAATATAAAACTATGTCTGTAATCTCCATTGACATAGTAACCTTTAACTGAGTTTTTATGTTTTATTGTTAAATGGTTGTGAAGATATGGAAGTGAAAGCTTAAGTGACTCATAATACCCACATATACCTTACGCTCTTTACTGGTGCCAAATATCGATACAATGGAGTTACAAGTTTGCGTTCTATAGCAATTTTTGCAAAGTGTGCAAAAAGAAATTGAAGCCCCCGTAGCCCCCCTATGGCGAAGAAAAAAAAATTATAAAATTTAACTTTGGCCACTCATATCTCAGAAACGGCTAGGGCGATTTCCTTCAAAGTTGGTATGTGGCGTGGCCTACCTGGCTTGGAACTAGTTTCAATACCTCTGTATTGAAACTAGTTCCAATCCGATAAGGGATCATGGAGCTACAAAGGTGTGAAATTAGCGTTTTCCTTCTTCCTGTAAATATACTCACGGTGTGGCGCGCCGGCTTCTTGGGCCGCATGACACACTATGGTATCGTGTGTCTTGATTGTTGAAACATGATATTATTATGACTTTCTTTTGATGTGGAAGACATACCACATCAAAAGAAAAAAATGGCACCAGAGTTAATGTTTCATCTGAGCATGTGCCCCAACTATTAATTGCTGACTCATGTGTCGCTTTCAACTGTGTTCAGCCCATTACACGGCACTGCAAATGAGAGAAATGCCTCTGCAATCAATCCAGTCAACACGAAAAATACAGACAATTCACGTGCCCCGACTATCATTCTATCAATTACTGACTTGAAAGTGGAAATGGTCATTACACTTTGATTTCAGCTATGTTCAGCCCGTTACACAACATTACAAACGAAGAACAGTATAAGAGAAACACCTTAGCAATCAATCCAGTCTCCATGGAAAATACAGACAATTCCCATTTATAGAGAAGCCATTGTGCTTCTGCAAATCGACACCTTGGGCTGTCAATAAAAATAAGTGGGACACAAAGAGGCACCTGTTGGGCTGAAGTGATGTCGAACAGTGAAAAAATCCTTAGCTGTTATTGTATTATGCTTAATAGCTTGTCTGAGGACATTAGTCAGTCAGCCAGTCAGTCAGTCAGTCAGTCAGTCAGTCAGTCAGTCAGTCAGTCAGTCAGTCAGTCAGTCAGTCAGTCAGTCAGTCAGTCAGTCAGTCAGTCAGTCAGTAGAAAATTCTCCTAAATAATTTTTTTTTTCAGATTTCGTAGCAACATTAAATATTTTCAGGCCGTACTGAAGGCACTTTTGGGATTGGTTATATGTTCCTAATCAATACTGCCAAGGCACCATGAACTATTGTGGGGCACGTTTTAAGGTGATAATTTTGGCCAGAAAAGCCCAAATCTTCATGATCCCTAATACCATACTGTATGATTACTAACACGCTAACTTACTTGTCCTCCAAACAGTTACTATTAATAGAGTACATGCATCTTAGCAATATATCAAGGGTTAATGAATTTGTGAATCTCATGATCTCCACTGACTCTCTGCTATCAGCTAACCCACTCCATACCTCCTATTATAGTTCCCACTATACACCTATTAGACACAGTATATTATTAACTCACCAGCAACTTGTGGGACACTTCGTCAAACACTGTTTAAGTGAAAAGCTGGAGTTATCATTTTACGATGTTTTCTCCATTTCGCTCCACTGGTCAAAGCTGTACTGTCACCTATAGTAATATGAATGCATAAATCCATTTATCAAACCTATAGCTACTGGATGTTTATATATATATACCATAGTGCAATACTTTTGATCTCAACCACAGGTGTGGTATATGTACTAGTAATAGCATGGGTAGCAGTGAAATTTGGGATAAACACCACTCTTGTTGTATTGGAAATTTACCATTTACCATTTCCTATACAACAAGAGTGGTATTTATCCCAAATTTCACTGCTACCCATGCTATTCCCAGTTAATACCATACTTGCTGCATACGCGCACGCTGTGCATTAGCTTTGCTATGTATGCAATTTGTCACTATGTACTAAACACGTGTCAACATTAATTGACGTTACATTGTTAACATAAATTCTAGCCAATGAAATTGCAATTAGCTATTGAGACTTTTGTATGGGCAGTGAAACAGGTACGGTATTAATATATATATATGTACCACTTTCACACCTCAGATCAAAGGATAGCCAGTGCATATATATCACATATCGCACTGACTCAAAATGTTAACGAGATATACGTACCGCTACCAGTGCGTATATCTCATTACACACTGCCTTAACAAGATATACGCACTGCCACCAGCACATATATCTCGTTAACTTGAGACATTGCACACCTAATAGGAGTGTACACTATATCCAGAAATCATCAGATTTTTTTGATGTTATACTGTTATCCTCTTCTGTTATATAGGGGATCAAGCAAGCTGTGATTGTGGGATTGAATTCTTCCAAACAACCTGTGATTGTGGGATTCAATTTTAATACATCAACAATAGTTTGTTTTTACTTTTGTAAATTAAAGTAACATAGTTAACACTAGTCTCTTAAAATTGCTATATTAGCAAAATAAAATCAAACTACTGTTTGATGTATTAAAATTGAATCCCACAATCACAGTTTTTTTGGCAAAATTCAATCCCACAATCACAGATTACTTGGTTCCCTATATAAAAGAAGGGTATAGCAACTAATGATTTTGCCAATTAGGTGGGTCTACATGCTACAGGAGGACATATTAGTTATACCACGGGCACTCGTGCTTTCCCTGTATATATGCACTCATGCCCGTGGTATAACTGTTACATATATATATACATATAATCACTTTATAGCATGGGTGTTCAAAGGCGCCGTTCGGTGTTTAACTCGCATATTACCCGGGCAATATCATGGGAAAGCGGTTTGCCAATGACTTTGATACCCAACCAGTTCAAAGAATCGATGCGCTTTGACTCATTATATATAATAAGCGACATATAGAGCTTTGTATTGTGGGACTCATTTTTGTAGTGGTTGCTAAGCTTAGTACATTTGCTAAGATAGACTAGTTTTTATTTATTTATTTATTTTTTATTTATTTATTTTTTTTAAATTTATTTAAAAATTTTTTTTTTTACTCCCATCCTTCCCGATCTCTAGCTAGAAGTTAAACCTAATTTAATTTATAAAAGACAAAAAGTAGAAAAAAGCAGCTAAACCTATAGAGCCTACACAGACCTACAAAAAACACCGCATGGACCGCCAGCATACACACAGCAAAACCCCCGGACATGGGCCTTAAGAACCGGATAGACTAGTTGGTTGTTACTAAAGGATAATGAAGACACGGACTAATTGTTTGGGCGATCGTGGATGCATATTTCTACCCGCTGTGTATCAACCTTTGAACAGACCACGGAACAGTAAAGCTACTACTGCTACATTAGTAACTTACAGTCCTAAGTACTTAATATAAAAACTTACTGTCCCAATAGCAAAGTTAGTTGGCTTAACTTAGTACAAAAATGATAGCAATATAAACTCCATCTCACAATCGCAAGTTTTCTAACGTTGTGTGTTGAAGCATAGTAACGTATTAATGACGTTTTAACGTATGGACAATGTTTTGATGGCTATTAGCCCATGCTATTAAAACCACGATTGATCTTCAGATGCTACTGTATAAAACAAATGGGATGAGTTCTCGTTAGTTCTTTCACCTATCAAGTGATATATATCACTTACACCACAGCTGCTGGGATTTTGCTGACATATGTATACACCCGCAGCCCTCTGGCCTGCGGCCCTCAGGCTTTGGGTGTATATATCAGCAAAATCCCTCTCAGCCATGGTATAACTATTATATATATATGCTGAAATTGGCCTCCAGAAGAGTATCACACAGTACAGTAGTAGTACTGTATATGTATTAGGGATCATGTAGGTTTCATTTTCTCACAAAAATATTGATCAGAAACCAGCCTCACAATACCTTCATGGCACCTTGCCAGTATTAGTTAAGTATAACCAAGCCCAAAAGTGCCTTCAGTATGGCCTGAAACACTTCCAATAGGTTACTACAAAGTTTAAAATAAAGTAGAATTCTCTACTGGTTGCCTGACTGACTGATGCCTTCAGACAAGCGTATTAACTCAATAACAGCTAAGGCCACAGGCTTTAGATTTTTCACTATTTGACATCATTTCAGCCTGACAGTTGCCTTTTGGCATCACAAGACTACAGTAAGAATTTTGTCCCAACTGTACTATTAGAGTATAGTGATATTTCATTTTAAAAAGCTAACTAGTTTTGGAAACTGGTGAAATCCCCCCTAGAACCACGTTTGTATAGTATTCATACTTACCTTGCCAGTGTATAGGCATATCACAGTGAACTACAGTACTGTAATACAATAGCCAGTAACTCTAATAGAGCAGGCAGGTAGCTATTTGACACAACTGTTTTGTCAGGGTATATTAAGCATATGTTTAAGAAAGCAGCCAAAACTGATTAAAGATTTTAAACATGCAGTTGCTCTGTGTCCATCAGAAAGAGCACTAAGAAATAATTATAGGCAAACTATTTTAGCACTGCAGCATGGAGTAACAACTTGGTAAATTTAAAAGCACAATAAGATAGCTGGTGCCTACATCGTCTTTAATAAGCACAGCTGCATGGGTATAATGCTAAGGTATAATCGATGAGCATGACTGTACAGTATCATCTCATCCAAACTCTTGATTATCCAAACAATACGAATGACTGTTCTATTAGAGTATTTTTACAACAATTGTATCTTTTATTAGAGTTTTGTATATAAATAAATGATTCACTTATCTGAGCCCATTTGATTGAACTGAAACACAGGTGTTCAGATAAAGGAGATCTCATTGATTTGCAAAGTAGTAACAGTTACTGTTTAAAGAGTGGGGTGTTTATTCTCTGATATGCATTGTGCGAATCAAGGGTACAATGGCAAATACAATTAGTTAGTGATAGACTCTTTCTGGCAATTTATAAAGTACTCTAACAGAGTAGCAGCTATTTATCATAGTATTACTAGTCAACAAACAATGTTCTTAACAACCTACCAATCCATGGCCTCATGTAGTCATAATACACTGGTCTTGGTGTATCTAAACAAAGTAATAATAATAACATGCATGCATTGGAAATATACCATATATGTGCAAATGTCAATTTTCACAGATTTTGTGATTGCTTGGCTGTTCACGAAATTTTCATCCTCAAAAATTAACGACTATCAGGGTTAGCTCTATGCTTTTAAATAGGTAATCTTAGTGAAAAACAAGTGATCATCGAAAATAAAATCACTGGAATTTGTACACGTATGGTAACAAAAGCTCACCTCCTGGTTGTTGTAAAAGCATTTTAACAATTTCTACATCTGCAGTAAACACCATAGGAATTAGTGGTCCAATCCAGTACACACAAAATTTAGGATACTTTATATGATTACCCTGCATGTATTGTAATGACTTCAGGGAAGGTCCAAACTGTGTATAGGAGGGATACATTTAACCATTTAAAGTCCCATATAAACAATTACAGAGTACATCAACAGTATTTCAGCTCAAAGGTTGTATATACGTAGCATGATGATAAATATATGAAAGATCTGTACATAGGATAGGGTTGATTCTACTGATGAGCACATGGTAGGCTAATTATAATGCATAAAATATGTAGCCCTTTACAATTACAATTGATAGTAGGGACACATTGACCTCACAACATAAAAATGGTGGTGATAGTGTGGGAACTTTGTACAGGGCTGTATTGGGAGACAGCATTTCACTATGATAATGTTAATATACAGCAACATGGTGGCTAGGTGAGGCTTACTTACAAGACAAATGCGCACAGTTTTGTATCCATATCAAAACCAGCTGATCAAAACTTAGGATAGGTTTCGCCTGGTGAGATTATTTCGCATTGCCACATCACACTAACTAGCCTTGTAACTTCATTATCCAATAGTCCTATGTTGTGAAAGCCGCAAACAAGTAGTTACTATGAATGAAAACGTGATGAAGTGCCCACACTAACATGACCATTTTGTCAATTATGACATCAGTGCTAATATTATAAGGTCAATTAAAAATCTGTGATAGGAGCCCACTAGCACCTGAGAGAACCCATTTTATCAACTCTTAGACTATAGATACATAGCGTATGGATGGAAATATTGGTGAAGAAAAATTTCAGTGGCAAATCAGGCAAAATATCACAGCTGGCAAAATAAAATTTGACAAATTGTTAGTGAAGTACATGCAAACTTGTTTAATTGATTACCTAGCATGCATGAGAGTCTAACCTAAGGGTCCTTACCTATACCTAAATCTAGACTGGGAAAAGAATCTCGGCATATGAATAACTTCCTCCTTACGCCCAAGTGTTCAATGTCACAAGTCATACATCAAAGCAATTCATTGTCTTGCTATCATTAAATGAACATTTAAGTAGTATATATACATGTAACAATACATTTTGTTGACATCCTTTACAAATCATAATTATCTGACCACATATACTTTGAGTACTGCATCCAGGCTTGGAGTCCCATTATTCTGCTTAGGACATAGATATGTTGTAGCACTATGCTACAAAACTAATACCCAATTAACCAATCTACCTAAATATTTATCACTGTAGAAGAGAGCATGGAGGCTTGATTGAGACTATTAAGATTTTAAAGCAACACCTAGCTAAATTCTAAAAAATTGTTTATCCTGCATGTAACCAATCAATTTTACAAGAGGACATGACACAAACTCTCTAAATCCAGATACAAGCTCCTTGTAAGTTCAAAAATCATATAATTAACTACCTTGTCATGTAATTAACACCCAATCAGTTTATGATTCAAAGAACAATTTGCAAATAAAATTAATTATATGTTTTTGGGCAGAAATTTGATATGAGCAGCCACAAAAAAATTTGGTAGTCTAGCCTATAGTAACTTTGTTAAAACATTGTATTGGATTTTAAGTTACTATAATAAATCCCAATTCTACAGAATGTGCAAAATCCCTAGGTAAAACTGATCCAAACCAGCAGCTATAGCCATGTCAGTCCAGTCTGGTCCATTGACGGAGTAAACAGTGATGAGTACGTAGTCTAGCTACTATCTGCAGCTCACCTCTAACGCGTGCCCCCATAACCAATGTTTTGGAGGAGATGGTAGTGATCGAAGATACTTGATATCAACACACCACGTAATCCACGCACGAACAGAGGAGAGCCGAGATAACACGAGCAGTAGTATAACAACTGCGAAGCTGACAAACAAGGAGTAGGAAACCTCCATGGTTGGCTGGCGATCACGTACAGCTATTGATATCACCTCGCACACAATACAAGGCCGGGAAAGTACAGACTCGGTAGCTACCCAATTACAGACTCGGAAACGCTAAGCGAGATGCTGAAACCAGGATGAACAATTAGTACAGGCATTTTACCAAGAATATTGGGTCAACCTCAAACTAATTGCAACAAAAGCAAACTCAACAGATTTAGTTTCCTTATTATGTCCTCAATGACAGAAAAAAAGTCCTAAGGAATCCTCATGGGGGAACAGTGTGAAAATCACTGAAATAAAAAGCCACTTTTTTGCTCCTTAACGGTTTGATGTTTTTACAGTGTTTATAGTCATATCTCAGCTAGGGTACTACTAATATCAAAACTTATTATACCATTAAAAAGCTCTCGCAAAGACGAATCTATTGGTACTAAAATTATCACCTTAGGAAAATGTGTTAATGAGTTATAATTAAATATATCCTGGATTTGCTAACTCTTTGTACATGTACATGTTTTGCAACTGTAACTACTGTAGTAATGCCTTTATGCATGTTTTGCATGCTACAGAGTACTATATAGTGCGCTTGAGAGTTTTCAACCTGCAGGAGAAAGGTTATGCTGTGGATGTGCAAAATATTGCATTTACCAATGAGAATGATCAGGCCCAACATTGTATGGTATATAAGGCAGAGTAGTTGTAGCGGTTTTTTAATGCTGGTGATAGCATGAGAAGAGTACTTACTAACTAACTGAACAAGCCAGGGCAAACTTTGTCAATCTTGACATTAGGTGCTGAAACCCAGGAATGAACCAGGGACCTTTAGATAAAGGTAAGTTGCTCATTCCGTATTCCAGCTCACTCAAATATTCTCAATTCTTCCAGTAATGGATGCACAACCTGAATTGTGTACCATCTACAAGACTTCTGCAGATACAGATATCCCATCTTCTATTCTAAAAGCAAAGGGTAGTTCAACCATCAGTATTTCCAGGAATGACAGCATTTGTACTATGCCTGGGGAAGTAGTACATCAGCAATATTGCCGCAAATACTGCAACCCACACCAAATAGCAAAAGACACCAACCAAGAGGAGTCAATGCCAAGCACATCAAGCAATGGCAGGCCTGTACTTTTGTCATCTAAGGAGAGATTTTTGGTCATCTTTGGTCATCTTCGGAGGGATTCATGTTGATCCACTGCTCCTCTTTCAGATCAGAGACTTACTACTGTCATGTAATCATCAGATGATTTGGAGTTAGCCTTCAAACATAAGCTGTGTAGAAGTTAGCCAGCACTTGCTGATGTAATATAGAAGATTTGTGGAAGTGGTATCCTAGCAGATATCCCAGATGATGGCATTCAGTATATCCTGGATGGTGGAACACTTCTATAATGCATCCCATGCATGGTCTCGCGGTTCTACATATGGAGATATCTTCCACCAGTACACAGAATATGTAGCAAGAAGGTACAAGGATGCCATAGTTGTATTTGATAACTATGAAAATACGAACACAAAAGATATGACACATCAGAGGTGGTCAAAAGGAAAGGCTGGTGCAACTGTGACAGTTGCTGCATCACAATGAAGAAGGACCAGTTTTTGTCCAACCAAACAAATGAGCAGCAATTTATTTTCTTGCTGAGTACAAAAGTAACTACAAAACTTACCATGCACCAGGAGATGCTGATCTTTCGATTGTTCAGAAGGGTGTTCAATCTGCTACCACCAGTACCACTGTGCTAGTTGGTAAAGACACTGACCTCATTGTTCTGCTCTGCTACCACACAAGTCTCGACTACCATGACATCTTCTTTCGTCTTGAGCCAAAGAAAAACACTAAAAAAACTTCACATCTGGAATATCAGAGATGCAAAAGAAAACTTGATCAAGACATCTGTAACAACATCCTCTTCATTCATGCTATTCTTGGGAACACCACGTCTCTATGGGATTGGAAAAAAAGACATCCCTTAGCAAGTTCAAAGCAAGCAGTATGGTGCGTGAGCAAGCAAAGGTGTTCCATTCTGATTCAGCCTCCACACATGATGTGATAGATGCAGGAGGGAATGCTCTAGCACTAGTCTACAATGGAATGTTAACTGACACACTAGATTCTCTCTGACATAAATGGTTTTGTGAAAAGGTGCATCCTTATCACCACCTTCAACAGCAGCAAAGTACCACATCCTTCACGTGTACCTTCAAATTCAAGAATGAAAAGGATCAGCTGTAGAAATTCATCCCAGAGAATGGGGATGGCAAGAGTGTGAAGAGGGGTTTGTGTCACTTCAAACATCGCTACCTTCTGGTCCTGAACATCTGTTACAGGTGATCAGATGCAACTACTAGACTGACTGCAGTACACTAAGGTGCTCGTGCAAGAAGCACAATAATGAGTGTAGTCTTGCTTGTGGTAACTGCAAGGGAACTGGCTGCACAAACAATGGTATGACAATGGTATTGACACACTTGAGTGATCATACAAGGGAGTCTCTTGACAGCACGGTATATTATTAATTATATTTGATTATAACTTGTTAATACATTGTCCTAAGGTGATAATTTTAGTACCAAAAGATTCATCTTTGTGAGAGCTTTTTAATGGTATAATAAGTTTTGATATTAGTAGTACCCTAGCTGAGATATGACTACAAACACTGTAAAAACATCAAACCATCAAGGAGCTAAAAAGTGGCTTTTTATTTCAATGATTTTCACACTGTTCCCCCATGAGGATTCCTTAGGACTTTTTTTCTGTCATTGAGGACATAATAAGGAAACTAAATCTGTTGAGTTTGCTTTTGTTGCAATTAGTTTGAGGTTGACTCATATAATGACTGTACTAAATCGGTAATTTTATTACGGTGGTCCTATAGCTTTAATGCATTCCAGTGTCTGCAGTCCGGTGTCATGCATTCCGGCACGAGGCATTCCAGTACACGCAAGGTTGAGTACACGTCATCGCATGATTTGGGATCACGCCTTCATGATCCGCTGTTTACCATATCGTTTCGCAGTATAATGCACAGTAGCATAGACAGCGGCGGAGCAAGTAGTTGATATGAGGGGGGGCTGGGCTGACCCAGAATTTCTATAGTTTGGTAAGGTGAGACCAAAAAAAAAAAAAAAAAAAAAAAAGGTCGCAACCAACTGACAAGAGCTTTCTACCTCACCAGCTACCATTTCTAGCTGATAAACTACATAAAAATCCTTACATAGCTCGCTACACACTGAATACTTTATTAGAGTGACTGCTCTATTAGAGTATCTCGATCTTTATCACGGTTTTCAGCCCCACTCCAAGAAAGATAATTTCGGTGTGATATTATTCTGAGGGGGGGCTTCAGCCCCCTAGCCCCCCCCTTTCCGCCGCCTATGAGCATAGATAGCTAGCTATATGCGCCATGCATAGCTATAGTATGTACGTGCTAGCTTTTGCTCAGAATGTATTAGTCTGGCGCTGCCGCCCCTTCCTATTTGCGAAGGACAATTAATCAAAGATTGGAACAGCTTGCCAGTATGCTTGTGCCAGTGGCGGATTTAGGGGGGTTTCAAAGTTTCCATGGAAACCCCTTTTGAAAAATGATTGAGTGAATGTTTTAATTATTGTGGCGTGCGCCTCGATCGAGATACTCTAATAGAGCAGTCACAGTAGCTATTAAAGCAGTGTGTAGCAAGTTATTTAAGGTATTTTATGTACTATCAATGGGCTGTGACTTTTTTTTTTGGTCTCACCTTACCAAACCAGACAATGTAGTGCAAACTTTTGCGTATCTCATGTCAGTGTATATCTCCACCTTCTAAACTGGAAACCCCCTTTATAAATTTCTAGATCCACCATTGTAAATGTGCTGCAGCCTTAGGATTACTAATACCTCTGTGTGTATGTGTACGGGTGTGTGTGTGTGTGTGTGTGTGTGTGTGTGTGTGTGTGTGTGTGTGTGTGTGTGTGTGTGTGTGTGTGTGTGTGTGTGTGTGTGTGTGTGTGTGTGTGTGTGTGTGTGTGTGTGTGTGTGTGTGTGTGTGTGTGTGTGTGTGTGTGTGTGTGTGTGTGTGTGTGTGTGTGTGTGTGTGTGTGTGTGTGTGTGATATGTATTGTATAAGTGCAATACAGCTTGACCATATATGATGATATTTCACCAAGTCTCTATATATACAAAGTCTGGTATAGCCAGAAAGAATGAAGCCAGCCTGCCTGTGGGATATACATGTTCAGGCATGTAGGGGCAGAGAAATAGGGGGGGGAGGGCAACTGCCTCCCCCTCACTTTTTCCAATGCTCATGCAGTTGCCAAAGTAAAGTAACCATTTTATTCATTATAATTAGCCAACTTACTTTGCCTTTATTTACTGGGATTTGTGCTAAAGGTTATATGCAAGCATAGAACACTGCATGAATCAGTGCTGCATGGGAGTGCACGAGATCGATATACTCTAATAGAGCAGTTGCCTAACTACTCTAATGGAACATTCAACGGAATCATTATAAGTTTGCCCTGCTATATGCAATTAATTCAATATGTCTTCACTAACACTTATATGTATATAATCAACAGCATGAGTCTCTGAAATGCCTTCATTTACTGATGTATCTAATTGTATAGTGTCTTAATGACAGTCATTGCATAGGAGTATCCTATTCAAGTACACATGTTCCACTGAAAATGCTCTCAGATTCAATCTCAAGGCATCCAAATCTCAAACTTTTCCTGTGAGGGCATGCCCACAGACCCCCTTAGTATTGGCGTGCTTTGCATGCTAGAATGCAAAGCACACTAAGGTACAGTTAATGATTTTAAAACACTTTGTAACTTACAGCCAACCCACATGACTTGCCCCCCCCCCCCCCCCCCCCACTTTTGAGTACTGTCTTCCACCCCTATGTTCAGGTGGAGTTAAAACTTACTCATTAATTGAATGTTTCAGCTAATAGTCTTTCAATGCATACAGTCCAACTGACTCAATAGTGTTTGACCATTTTATTAGAGTATTTGACTGCTATATTTTGAGCATCTCAGTCTTACAAGTGAAAGAGCTGAGAATCATAAAAGTTTCAGCCCACCTAACCACCTATTCCACTCCTATATAGAAGCTCAATCCCAAAACAGCCCACATTTTGAACTCATATTTTTATCACTTACCTAGATCGTGGAACTCTCTACCAATAATTGACCTATCTTACCCTAAGAATTGTACGTCACCTGCAAGCACCAAGTTTTCTGTATATTATGTAACTAGTTGTATCACAATTCTGTAAAACAATTAAAGTTAGCTGTATGCTTGGAAATGTTGCATAATTCAGACATCACATGACAATAAATATTCTTGAAATACCATGAGGGTAGTGATGGTGAATAAGCTGTGAATTAGTTTTGCTTGGCCTTCACAACATGGCACAATGACAATAATATCCTACTGTCCATGTTTGGACAACCTCTACAAGGAGGGCTGGCACTATAGTACGTTCATGTTGAGCTGAATCCTCAAAAACATTTAATAACTCATGGATGCAATTACACACAATCTTGAAATTTGGCTCATTTGTAGTACTGCTTGACCTGCTAAAAATATTTCAAAATCTCTTTGTTCAAATGTTTGACATAATATTACAAAATTTTCACAATACATTTCCTATGGGGAAGCCATATAAATACAGTGCCCATTACAGCCCTTTCCAGAACTTGTAATAGAGCCAAACCATACGTGTCTGTTGTTGACACCTTTGCTGTTGCCAATAATCATCTGGTTGGCTGAAATGGTAACACTGTTTAGAAAAAATCCACTTCTAATTTTTAGCTGTTTTTCAGGATTCAGTTCAACGTGAGCATACCATAGCCTGGAAGGTCAGTTTAAAAAAATTAACGTAAATGCTGTTGAAGCCAAGAACCTGCTGATGAGACTTTAGAGATGACAGTGAAGTTATTAGCAAATTACTTTGCTCTAAGCATTGACAATTAGCAAATCTTAGGTAGAGCAGCAGCAGCAGCAGCAGCAGCAGCAGCAGCAGCAGCAGCAGCAGCAGCAGCAGCAGCAGCAGCAGCAGCAGCAGCAGCAGCAGCAGCAGCAGCAGCAGCAGCAGCAGCAGCAGCAGCAGCAGCAGCAGCAGCAGCAGCAGCAGCAGCAGCAGCAGCAGCAGCAGCAGCAGCAGCAGCAGCAGCACTAGTAGAGGTTGATGGCTGGGTAGAAAGTTCATTAGAACAACAGACCTTTATGATATCTACCTGCATAGCACCATTCCACAGTGTGAAGATCCACAGGAGTCATTACAATGATAGTAGGTCACATTAACTTTTACTCTATACCATCCAGTCAGTGAGTCATCAGAGGAGTCAGACCAGATTGGAGCTTCCACAGGAGGCAGCCCAATAGAGTTGGCAGCTTGTGAGTAGCCACAATACTCTGGTGTAGAGAGATAAGCTAGTAATGATCAAGTTGAATGAAAGTAGTAATAAAGTATCACCCTGAGGTATCACCCTGAAAAACTCTTTGATGAATAGAAAATACTGCATAGTGTTCCAGGTCTATGCTGACAGTTTTGAATAACAGCTGGCAATGTATGAAACAACAAGAAAAGTTAACTTGATGCACTGCAGATTCTTACTCTAGCATTGTCCAATAGTGAAACAATACTGAATATATGATCCATTTTGTACTCCACAGAGAGATCTCTTCCGAAGTGATCATGAGGGTATAACAATTTGTTGTTCAAAGCAAACTTCTCTGAATGAAGAGATGTATTTGATGAAAAGCTTCCCAAGACTGAGATCAATGTGACCACTGCCCCAGTGCTGGGCAAGGTTTGGGGGCGTCTGGATTCAGTGGAATGGAATGGTGGACTGGAATGGAATGGTGGAATGGAACGGTACTTTGGTAATTTCAATTGGTGGTCACCTCTTTATAAAGACCACCTTCTAACAAAGACCACCTCTTTATACAAACCGTTTTACTTTAATGTTTAAAGTGCTGCTATCTTGTTGTTTTAGAGTGTATCCCCATAGAATGGTCTTATTGATCAGTTGTGCGCCACATGCCTAGAGTGATATCTGATTTGTAATATAGCAATATACCCCATGCAAAAACAGTTTGGCTGTATGAAGTGATGTCCCCATCAAACTAAAAGTAACTGACAACTAAAGGAGCTATTATTTGGGTGAAGCCAAGAAAATTTAATACTGACAAATAACTTACTATAATTTATAAAAATTTGGTGCATCATCATTCACTCGTACAGTCTTGCTGCATTCCTAAGTAATTCCCTGTAACTCTAATTGGCTAGTAATTTATTATTATCAGCACTTTACAGTGACCAGCACTGAAGGTCTGACAGCAACATGTGCTGCAGCCTTAGGATTACCTGACCTAATTCAAGGACTTAGAACTAGCTGCCTTTTTTCTCCTCTGCAACACCAGACTATTGAGAAAGGTACCAATTTACTAGCCAATTAGATTTACAGGGAATTAATACAGTCAGACTGCACAAGTCAATGATAAAGGACCAAGATTAATTATTGTAAATTATACTTAGTTGCCAGTATATATTGACATTCATTTCTAGATATTAGCTCCTTTAGTTGCCAGTTCTCACGGTTGCTTTTAGTTTTGTGGACACATATTTTTTTGTATAGCCAAGCTGTTTTTTGTATGGGGTATATAGCTATTACTGTATTGTATCATAAATCAGATATCACTGGCTTTTCTAGGGGACATAACATGTCAATTCATCAATAAGACTGCCTTATAGGGCTCTTAAACAACAATTCAGATATTAGGAAGGGGAAAAACCATCATTAATAATTGATGAGTAAATATGCATGACTGATTACAAACAAATGATATACTACAAGAGAATGTGTCCTTGGACAACATGCGACCACATGTCTGACCAACAGTAGACAGCAGTGGGCATGGCAAGGAAAAAAAAATTTAATTACAAAACTAAAGTTACAGCTTATATACAGAATTAAAAGCAGTCCGGGTTGATTGTCCATTCTTTAGAGTTCCTACCATAACATATTCTCTGCGAAGTGGAAATTGAGGCACTGGCCATCCTGAACAAAAGATTTCTAGCACTTCCTTTGGAAAATAGGGTACTTGCTGGGTAAAATTTATCACATCTTTGATTGCAACAATAGAATTAGGTTGAAAATGGCCCAAAACACTGACTTCCACAGTTCTGTAGCAGTGAGGAATCCTCAAACGATCCAAGTCAGCCAAAAGCTGTACATACTCAGGTTTACACAGTTTACGGCTGCGTGCAGATTCCATACGTTGTATCGAGTCCAATGGGCACATAAGCTCTATAATGCCCATTAATGCAGAGTGTCTGTTATAGATAACAACATCAGGTCTGTAAGGAGTGACTAAAACATTGGAGGGGATGATTTCTGGAGGAGCGTCATTAAAGCGAAATCCTTGCAGGTCTGCATAGACACTGACTATCTGGCAATCCGAAAAGAGAGTAGTTAACTGAGAAACTAAAGTGAACAGTACTTGATTATGTCTATAGGTGTACCTTTGTTGGGATAGTGCTACTGGGCAACCACCTAAAATATGAGCGGTGGTTGGCCGATTAGAATCACAAAGGGTACACTTGGCACCACACTGTATGTGCCAGCGACGCAGGTTAACATCAGTAGGCAGAGTACCCGAGGATGCTCTCAACAAGAAAGAAAGTTGCCCAGGGTGAAACCCAGTCATTAACTTATTCCATGTTCTACAGCTAGTTTCTAACCTAGCAGAATCCAAAAATTTGCATTGCACAGTGAATTGATTGAGATGAGCTTCACTGTCAGATGTAATTTTACTGGACAATTGATCCTTAGCTTTCTTGTAAAGAGACCGCGCTGATGGCATATTGGACACTTGGCTTTGGGCAGCTGACAATATAGAATAATCTTGATTCTGGAACTGCAGAAAATCATTGCCAAGATGGAGATGTAAGCCCAATTCCTGCAGCCGAGGATCAGATGATACACAGATACAGGAAAGCAAACTAAGTTTTGCCTCTCTTGATATGTGAGAATCACTGGGACAACAAATTCCCGGGTAGTATAGGATCACCCAAGTAGCATTCCTTGGAAGCTGTAGCCATTTCTTAAGATAACGAGTGACCATAGATTCAAGTTGTTTAATAGTATGGTTAGTAATTGCATCAACACATAGATGGAATCTTAACAGGGATAAAATGTAGTTCCTGTAAATCCAGAGCTTATACTCTCCCCTAATAGGAAGAGAATCAGTAGCTGTAAGTAAATCAATCAGAAGAGAAGTCATTTTCTTGTTTGCTATAGATTTGGTAGCTGACAAAGACACATCAATTAGTTTTCCCAGAAATTTTGTGCCACCTTCAGTAATCAATTTTGTGGCCCCACCCGATAATGGAATTCCCTGTGACATATGCTTAGAGCCATCAAATAGAAATGAAACGCACTTTGAAGGCTTAAGTGTTAGATCCAAATCTGCAGCTTTCTTGTCAATCTCTTGGAGCACAGAAGAATGGGTTTCCAACTTGGTTGAAATCAAGGTAACGTCATCGGCATAGCCCTTCACTGAATGGGCAATTGAATCGACAAATTTTGGTAAAGATTTCCAACTGGATTTAACAGTGGCAGGTTTATCAGTAAGAGGCACAAACCTCTTTGCCCTCCTACTACAAGGTTTCCAGTCCACCTGGTGGAGGTCAACTTCTTCAAATACTATTGTATCAATGTCTTCGTTGTACACGGGTTTACAGAAACCATTAAACAGATACTTGTCAATACGAGCTTTATACCATCCAGGTTCTTCATCACCACTCTCGGACCATTTAACGTATACAAAAGCACCAACAGGTGGTAAGCTATCACAATTGGGCACAGGTAGTTGAAATGTGTAGCCACATGGATTATTCAAGGAATCTGCCAACTGTAGAAGTGGATTAAATACCAACAAAAATATCATAGGGGAGAGAGTATCTCCCTGAAATACTCCTCGTTGAAATGGTATCATAGCTGTCTCCCAATGATCACTTATAATTGTGATTGACAACTGTGAATAAAAAGAAAAAACATAATTGAAAAAGAAGGAAGGTACTTTGACTGCTCTTAACATGTCGAAAATAAGATGGTGTGAAACAGAGCCGAAAGCATTTTTAAGGTCTATAAATGTTGCCATCAAAGGCTTTTTGTTTGACAGAGCATCTTGCATACTTGCTGATAAAGAGTAGACGCAGTAAAGTGGTCTTTGTAAAGAGGTGGTCTTTGTTAGAAGGTGGTCTTTTAAAAGAGGTGACCACTAATTGAAATTACCTAAGTACCGTTCCATTCCATTCCACTATTCCATTCCATTCCACCATTCCAGTCCATTCCACCATTCCATTCCACTGAATCCAGACATCCAAGGTTGGGTCTGTGAATCAGATGCCAACGAGAATGGGTGTGTTCTATCTGATTTGTGGTGTGGGGCGACACCCGAGGGCCGCGGGAGTGTATAAACAGTGGAATGGACTACTGGAATGGTGGAATACTGGAATGGTGGAATGGAATTTTTTAAAGTTCAATATCAGTTTTTACATCCAAATAAGTACAACTCCTCCCCTTATGTAAGCAAATAAATAGGATTTCCCTTGAAGTCAGCTCTTTTAGCATAATTCACCTCACCATAGGCAAAGTTTACCAATGTAATGTACTGTAAAGTCAGTTATGAACATGCACAATAGCAGTTTATTGGGAATACCAAGAAGACCCCTTGTTCTCAAATGATAAAAAGTTAGCTAGCCAGCTGATTAGTACATGTATGCATTGTAAAAGTACACTCAATGTATAATGAAGTATTCATTTATTTATTATCAACTTTACCAGTTAGGCACTGGAAAGCGAAAACAAAACAGAAGGCAGAGCCTGTGCAAGGTGTTTACCACTAACCTAGGAACCTAAGCGAAAATCTTTGGGTAAAGTAAACGGGACTATCTTGTAAACGTTTACAATGAGCCTTTCCCACTATTGTGTCAGAAAACAAAATTTAAGCCAAATTAAAGTTCATTGTGACAGTGCCATGCTGCACACTGAACTGAACCCCCATTAAGACAGTTAGTTTCAGACAAGTAGTAAAGTATTGAGTTATAAGTCATACAAGTGTTGCACATTTTGTAACATTTAGTCTAAGCTGCCATATTTTGACCCAATGTGAGATTTGATCTAGGTCTTGTTGGAGAATGATGGTGTCTTCTGGAGAGTTAATAACTCTGTACAAAAGACAGTCGTCTGCAAATATTCGTAAAGGCGACTTTATGTTGGTGGTGATGTCATTTATGTACAACAGGAACATAAGAGGACCGAGGACTGTGCCCTGAGGGACACCAGATGTCACAGCTACTGAGCTAGATGTTATACCATCAAGAAGGATTTGCTGGGTGCGGTTGGAAAGCCATGCCTTAATCCAGTTATAAGTGTCATTCTGAATTCCATAAAAATGAAGTTTGGTAAGGAGTCGTTGATGGGTAACAGTATCGAAAGCTTTAGCAAAGTCGAGAAGGATTACATCAACTTGCTTCCGGTGATCGAGGGCATATGATATGTCTTCTGTTAGTGTTAGTAACTGGGTGACACAGGAATGATTTGCTCGGAACCCATGTTGATTCTCTATGAGAATATTGTTGTTTAAGTGATTCATGATGTTGTGATATATGATGTGCTCAAGGACTTTGGAGCAAATAGATGTCAGAGAGATGGGCCTATAGTTAGAAGCATCATCACGTCTTCCTTTTTTGTGAACTGGACATATGTTAGCTGTAAGCCAGTCTTTAGGTAAAATACCTGTTGTGAATGATTTGGTGAATATCACTTTTAGCACTGGAGAGATTTCTTCAGCACAGTTTTTAAGAATATAGGGAGGAATACGATCAGGACCACTTGCTTTATTTACTTGAAGATTACAGAGTGCTTGCTGTATTCCATTTAAGGAGAATGTGATATCAGACATGATGGGAAATGAATTTCCAGTATCAGAAGATGTGGCCATTGTTGGAATATTGTCGATATCTTCATGAGTAAAAACTGACTTAAACTGTTTGTTGAGTGCTTCAGCCTTGCTTAAGGTATCTGTGTGGGGAGACCCATCAATCATGATTGTGGAGATTGCATTAGTGTCTTTTCTTTTTGCTTTTATATACTTCCAGAATTGTCTTTTGTTCCCACCAAAGGAGTTGTCAAATAGTCTTCTATAGTAATTATTGTGGGCATCTTTTAACTTTACATTAATCAAATTCTTCATTCTTTTATAAACATTGGTAGCGCATTTGTTATGCACAAGCGCGAGGTGCCATCACAGTCGATGCCAATCACTCCTACCATTGTACAGCTTCCGCACCATTTAGATGGGTGTAGCTGAAGTGTCTGATATTCATTGTTGAGTGGTGCAGCGCTGTAATAGCCTCGGTTAGCATAATTTATTGGCGAACGAGTGTGTGGTAGATTACCGGGCTCAGCCCAGCGGTTGTATACTGCTTCCCATTCATTCAGACGAGTGCAGTGTTGTGTGTTTATTCGTCCCAGAGCGATTTACCTCCTTGTCAGTCCTTGACATTATTAGCCTTGCATTGTGACTTCCTGTGTTGGTCTGGTGTACTCGCTGGTGTATGGTTTCGTTTGAAGTCTTTGAACTATTATATCTAAAGAGTGTGAGTGCACAACACAAGTTACAATGATGCAGTGCATGGTGAGTGCAAAAATACAAAAGTGTGGTGTGTGATTACTTAAAATACAATTACAGTGCATGATTATGTAGTGTAATCTTAAACTGTTGTAAGGAAGATTTATTAACTAATTCATGATCTAAGCTGTTCCAAAGTCGAATTGTTGATGGAAAAAATGAGCACAGATGGCTGTTTATTCTGAAGTAGGGTAGTTGGTAGGTGAAATTGTGATGTCGTGTATTTGAGTTACTTGGGACGAGGTAATGGCTGGGAATAGATACTAAGTTATGAATTATTCAACTAATTAGTGGCCAGACTGTGTGGCCAAAAGGAGGTACTTAGCTATGCTACAATTATTTGTAAACCGGTTTACAACTGATTTGTAACAGTGGCGGCAGCCTTTTATCTGCCCACACACCATACTACAACATGTATTTGTCATTGTGCGTAATATGATCATTGAATTTTAATATTCTGTTTTGGATTGAATTGATTGTATACAAAGTTTGTTAACATTATGGGTGAGGTCTATTCTATGGAACGGAATGATGGACTAAACTACGGAACGGAATGCTTTCTCAAAGTGAAGCTCGCAGCTTACCATTGCTGTACAAGTTATCGGTGGCACTTCCAGCAGGTAATCAAATGCACCCCAAGAAAGATAAAACGAATTTAAGGATCGATTGTGGGTTCTTGTTGGTTGTCATTAGTAATGAGGTACTAATTGTGGGAATAGCTGACTCAATGTGTTCATCTTCGGATGTATCAAGTAGGAACTTAATGCATGACTTGTTTTTACTAGTATGTGAGTTGTTTTTGCTTACTTTGACTTTAGAATGTACAATCTGGGGTCCAGCCTTTCTAATCGGCATAAATCAGTATGTAGCTACACTAGTACAAAGGAAACAAGTATAGTGACAAGCTGAACCAACTCAGTCTAAGCAGAATCTAAAGGAATTTTGTGCAGTGTGTGAGGAGCAAACATTTAGATACCTCAAGGAGGCTATATTGCGTGAACATCAATGATCCATTAACAGAGTAGTGGACTAAATGCCAGATATCTCAGCCTGAGTAGTGAGTTGAATACAGGATGGAGTCTATTTTACAGAATGGAATGCTTTCTAAATCAAAACTTGCAGCTTGGCTAGCCGCTATCATTGCTGAAATTGCATTTTATCAGTGGAGTCTCCAGGAAATGGAATAGGATAATAATAAAATATTAATAGCTGTCTCATGCAGTGATTGTTCTACTACCTGATATATCAAGCAGGTCTCTTCAATTCATTTATTACATGACCAAGGCAAGTTTTGTTACTACAATACAGTAGCCGATTGGATGTCAGTTGTTTCTGCTGATCTTGACAAGATAGTTTAGAAGACCACTCAATTTCTTCAGTTTCAGAGCATAATATCCACAGAGAAATTAACTAGAAAGTTACTGGTGACAGGAAAAGGCTAGGTGATCATGACTTTATTCAGTCTAATAAACAGAATATATGGTTGATTGAGTGAGGTATCACTTTCAGAATGTTCAGACGACCAGCAATGAGATGCATGGATTCATCGAATTTTTGTTGCAGTTGGAGACATTAAATATCCAAAAGCAAACTGACTGTATAATATTAATTCACTTTCTTTATATTTTCTCAATTTGAGCCTGTATACAAATAATTACTAGTAAGTTTTTCTTAGTCAATAGAAATCCTAGAATAAGATGGGAGAGAAAATTTATCTTTGTTTACCTATACTGTACAACTCAGTTCAAAGGAAAATGAAGAAAACATACAGACAAATCAATAAAATTAGTACAACTACAATAACTTGAATTACAGATTTAAATACTTTATGAATTAGAGCTTTTAGATAATTATTGTTCCAAAGCAAAATTGTAGACGGAACAAAGATTGGTGAGTTCTTGGTTAATTAACGACAGTGGTTGGAGATTAAAAGGGTGGTAACTTCTTGTTCTTGAATATGTTGCAAAGTGGAGGTACAAATCAAAATAAGATAACAATTTCATTATGAAAAATTTGTATACATAAATAATCTAGCATTACTGTATTCATTTGTCCTCCACTTAAATATGCTACAACAGTGTCGGTACATTGGCAGTCTACCTTGAAATCTCAACTCTAGAGTAGATCCAACACAGAGGAACCCATCACTGTAACAAAAACATGTGATCCCACTGTAGTTTCATTGACCAGCTGGACTGGGAATCACTTGAAATTAGACAAACAAATTTAGCCTATTTTGTTTGAAGTGAAGCATGTGAAATGTTACACTTAAGAAATCCTAGGATTCATAGGTGGTATGTAATTAATGTAGTGTTCCATTTCAGGCTAGGTCTGACTAGATACATTGAAATAACACACACATCTTGGTCCAAATCATGCATGTTTGCCTGGTGGCTATGGACATAGTTTCACATGCATAGAAGGCTTATAATTGAGATTTGGTTGATCTTGGAGTTTTGGCATTTAGCCTGATTCAAGGCTAACAGTCAGACACATCCTTGAATTTGTGCAACAGAAAAAATCAGCTCACTATTGAACACAGCATTAGTCCACTGCACCGGCTGTTAATAACTCCATGCATACACTTCAGTGATGTTTGCAGAATATAGCCTCCTTGTGGTCTGCTAAAATATTTGCTCTTCACACACTGCACAAAATCCTTCAAGTTTTAATTCAGCTGGCTCTTTCTGTTACCAGTGTCTTCCTGCTTGCTTTATTTGTACACTGACTTATGACTTGAAAAGCCTGCCCAGACTGTTTTTTAAGGTCAAAATAAGCAAAACAGCCCACATAAAGTGCCCTTCTTGATATATCCATAGATGAACCATGGATGAACATCACTGATACAGCTCATCCCACAATTAATACTTCGTTACTAATGACAACCAACAAGAAACCACAATCGATCCTTTAATTATTAAACCAGGCGCACGCCCTGCGCCTGGTTTACTGAAATTGTTTTCGTAAAAGTGTGTGTACACAGCTTCTAATAGTTCTTGCGCGACAACAAAAACAAGCGAAATCACGTGCATAGAATTTCGACCAATCAAATCGATTTATTTTTGAACTTCAAACTATAATTACCACACGTGACTTCCGCTTTAAATTTGTCGACGCGCAAGAACTATTAGAACCTGTGTACCTATCTACCTACAGAAAATTGCATTGTCTTTGCAACTACCGGCCATGCGCGGTTTGAACATGCGCGTGTTTTGAATAATAAAATGCGTACAATACAGGGTTTTGGTATTTGCTAACTAGTGATGATCCTACCATTCCTGGTATACTTGCCGTAAAGGTGTGTATAATTCTGTTTGTGCAATGATTTAACTGACGCGGAATTGAACGGCTTCGATACCTGCGTACTGTTATACCCGGTATTGCGCGCGTTTTATTATTCAAAACACGCGCATGCTCAAATCGCGCATGGCCGGTTGTTGCAAAGACAATGCAATTTTCTGTATCTATGTTTGTCCGTACGCACCCACGTGAGCAAAATCGTTTAATAACGGTAAAAGCAGCTTTTACGTAAGAAGTAAAAGTGAAATGAAGTCTGTATTAAACTTCTGCTTGAACTTCTGCACAGGTGAACTTTGCTCTGAGGTGGTTTCTTTTCGGCGGACTGAAATATGGGTGTGGTGACTTTCCTCAGACTACCTTCCCCTTGAGGTTTTCAGGCATTTAGCAACTGAAAAACAACGGTGCAGGCCTCGTACACTACTAGGAATAGCTTATCGCTTCGAGTTGAAAGGGGGCGTATCCCTTACGTACGCGAACGAAAATGAAGAGCAGCTTTGAGGCTTTGTCGAGAAAATTTGTGGGAAAAAACACGTTAGTCACACTATAAAACAGTTTAGAAGATAGTTTTGTACGTAATATGTTGGTAAAAGCGGTTTGTGTAACAAACGCTTCCTTAGCAGTGCATAGCAACGTAATTGAACGAATTACGAATATTTCATGAATTACGAAATACAATAATTAGCTAATAATATTATTGCACAACCCAAAACTACCGTATTGTAAAGTAGTAATACATAGTTGGTTAATTCATAGTAGTATATACTGTCAAGACTGTCTATAGTTAATTCCAGGTGAGTTAGCTAGCTGCATGGCGCCTGGTTTTTAGAAGTAGCACAACATCAACTTGTTTTTACTGATCTTATGTTTAATGACCTACTGGAGGTGCCACTGATAACTTGTAAGGGCAGTTTCAGCAATGGTAAGTTGCAAGCTTCAATTTGAGAAAGCGTTCCTTTCCGTGGTTTAGTCCATCATTCCGTTCCGTTCCGTTCCGTTCCGTTCCGTAGAATAGACCCCACCAACATTATGAGAGAAAACCATCCGGCAGTTCTATTGATGAAATACACAGTAGCTAACAGTATAATTATATCGTCGGACACATGCTACTACAAATAGGGCAATATAAGCTCCACAAGTGGGAATGGCAAGGGTAACAAAAAAAACAGCATAACATATACACTCAATTAAAAAGAAAAATTAATTATATTATACAAATACAACGTTCACACACCATTCTTGACAGTCTTTTGCCATATTTACTTACTTGTTACAAGATAAAGAGCAGCCTTCTGGATCGTCCTTACACTCAGAAAACCTTCCATCTCACCTTCTACAGTATTATTGAGCTTTTTACAGCTAGTTTCGTAGCTAGCTGTAGCTGGATATCTGGATTCCGGAATTTTGCTTGGAATCTTGGGTTGGAATCCGGAATCTTGCCTGAAATTTCGTGGGATTCGGAATCTCGTACAGGGTTCTAGGGTCGTGACGGACCCCTCGTTATGAACCAACCTTTCTCTTATTGCCATCATGTACTTGACGAAGTACTTAATGTGAACTAATTAGTTATTTTTTCTTGCCATGCCTGCATTGGCTTTTGCCTTATGTAGCTACAAGAGTCGCATATAATAATATAATAATATAGATTTAGGCCACTACAATGAGATTACTTGTTTCTCATCAACCGCCCGCACCAAAATTTTCTTTTGCCCATGCGCACTCATTATTGCACGAGATGGCAGCATGGCTTTTTTGAGTGTTGTGGTAGTGGGTTTATCACGTAGAAAAGTACTATTTCCATGAAAAACTGCAATCCCATTGAGATACAGACACCATTTATGAGTGTTTTTTACTTCTGTGTTGATTAGAGAGCTTTCTGGAGCATCAACAACCACCAAGGCATCAACAGTGAGTGCTACAGTGTACATTAGACCCTACACTAGCATTGGTTTCGTGACCTGCATGCCCTATGTGCAGGGCCATCATATCTAAGAGACATAGTAGCTTTAGTCTTGCTACTTCTGCCACAAGCTTACACAGCCCCTCCCCCTAATAAGACTGACCAGCCTACATGTGCTAAGACTGCTGCTGTCTGCTGCTGCATGGTACATGACTCCAAGACTGTTGGAACTTTCGCAAAGGACTTGAATGCTATGTTACTGAAGTTGAAGTTTGTGTGCACTTGGAATTTTACCCTCAGTGTGCACCAGTGCTTGGTGTGCATCCTGCCAATAGCCTAAAAATAAAGGATTATTATACTGGTTTTGTACAAATATGCTATGGCTTGTGTAATAATGAGATAATGAGATAACCCGCCCGCCCGCATGTGTTACTCTATGAGAAGTTGATGAGAAACAAGTTATCTCATTGTAGTGGCCTTAATGTACATACCTCCATAAGTGGAGTATAATCGTACATATCTGAATCACAATTATGATTGTGTGTGAATGTATATTAACATTATTTGTTGTCAGTTAATTACAAGTGTGTGCATGTGTGTGTGTGCAAGTTGGCTTGAAAATTTTCCACTGAGTTTTGATTGATAACATCTCCTGGCAAAGTATTCCAAAGTTTAATCAATGATGGCATATATGAATATTTGTATGTGTCCACTCTTGTGTACGGCTGCATGAGGTGACCACGTGTATAGTGACATGTTACTGGTACTAGTATATTGTCATCAATATCAACATCAACAATATCGTTAATTATTTTGTAAAACATTATCAGTTTTGCATTTGTTCTTCTGCTTTGCAAACTAGGCCATCCCAAAGATTCCATCATTTTAGTCACACTAGCATATCTGTCTTTCTTATTTAAAACAAATCTTGCTGATCGTCTTTGCACCATCTCTAGTCTGTCGATGTCTGTCTGGTAATGTGGAGACCATACCACTGATGCATACTCTAAAACTGGTCGTAGATAAGTTTGATAGCATGATGATTTTACAGCGATTGGACAGTTTGTTAAGTTACGTCGCAAAAAACCAAGCACAGAATTTCCCTTCTTGACAACGTTGTTGTGTTCATGCCAGTTCAGTTTTTGGTCTATGGTGACTCCAAGGTATTTAGCGTGTTCAATTTGTTGGATATTAGTATAGTCTATGTGATATGTAAGGTTAGGTAAGTTAGACTTGTTTGATATTCTTAAACACTCGCATTTACTTGGATTAAAGTTCATTTGCCATTTCTTGGCCCACTGAGATAATGAATTTAGATCTTGTTGTAAAATAGTAATGTCTTCCTCTGAATTAATATTCCTGTATAATAAAGCATCATCAGCATATAACTTGATCTTAGATTAACTACTGTTGGGATATCATTAATGTAACACAAAAAGAGTAGCGGTCCCAGGACAGAACCCTGTGGGACTCCTGATATTACTGATTGTGGTTGACTGGTTTCTCCATTTAGTACAACTTGCTGCTTTCTATCAGTTAGAAAGGCATTGATCCAATTTAACAATTGGCCACGTATACCATATGAGGACATGTGACCGAGGTCACTATAAAAAAAAAAAAAACAGTTTTGACGACGAAAGTAATGACAAACTGATAATGAAAGGATTGCTACACCATAATCATCATGAATGGTTACAGGTACTCTGGTACACAACTATCCAACGTTTTGGGGAACCGCGACTTTAACTGTGTTTTAATTTAACGCGCAGTGTTTAAAATATGACTGGAAGGGCGTGGTAAGCTACTGCATATGGTGGAGCACTCGGACATTTGTACTCATAATATACGTAGTCTACGTGCAGTGAACTACTAAAGATGACTCGTAAGTTATTTCATGACATCAATGTGAGTAGCCATTGTGTAGCCTATCAGTGCCGGGCCGTGTTGTAGCTACTGACATGGTATAAATCGGAATCGGAATGCCATGATTTTTGTGGCTCCCTGCATCGTGTCAGTGTATATATCGACACTGGCTGTGAGGCGTAATTACCTCGGTAATTGCGTACAGACGCGCTGTTTCATGAAGCTAATTCGCAAAGCAAACTGGTGGCAAGATCGGATCATAGTTACAGATATTATATCTATGCTCTAATGGAGCAATCAACTATAATTATATTGTAATTAAACAGTCACTAACTGCTATGTAGTTAAACAAGTGTGTTGAAGATGTCATACAGCAACTGTCTGCCTGACTGCCAATGTAATCAGGCACATCTTCCATTACTGAGATTACATGCATGGTTGTTGTGCTGTAGCTATAATTATGTGTAATTTGCGTGTGTGTGTGTGTGTGTGTGTGTGTGTGTGTGTGTGTGTGTGTGTGTGTGTGTGTGTGTGTGTGTGTGTGTGTGTGTGTGTGTGTGTGTGTGTGTGTGTGTGTGTGTGTGTGTGTGTGTGTGTGTGTGTGTGTGTGTGTGTGTGTGTGTGCACGGGTGTGTGTGTGTGTGCACGGGTGTGTGTGTGTGTGCACGGGTGTGTGTGTGTGTGCACGGGTGTGTGTGTGTGTGTGCACGGGTGTGTGTGTGTGTGCACGGGTGTGTGTGTGTGTGCACGGGTGTGTGTGTGTGTGTGTGTGTGTGAGAGAGAGAGAGAGCATAGTCAAGTGATTAGAGCATCGGTCTGGTAATCAAAAGGTTCCAGGTTCGATGCCCGGTTATGCCAGTTTGGTGCTGTTGAGAATGAAACTTTACTCACATTGCTCCAGTCTGCCCAGCTATATAATAGGAACCTGGTGGTCTGGGGAAGCAGCTCACCAGCTGTAACATCAATGCGTACCTGATGTTTACTGGGTAAGCAAATGCCCAACTGTCCTTACCTGCATGGCTTACCAGAATTGGAACTGTTGTGAAACTTTGGGTTCCGCGACCCCTCTCTGTGAGACCTGAACAGTCCTCCTGAAGCTTACTAGTCCTGCCCCAAGAGGATTAGCCTGCACAAGACTTAAGTGCCTGAGTGCCCCTGCATGAACATCCCAGTGCTTGTTTGCTGAGTGGCAATAGCTGTGTTTCACATGGCTGCCATAGGCTTTGCTTACTTGCTTTGTATGTGTGTGCATTGCTGTTGTTGTTTCCTCATGCAAGAAGCATTGCTCCATGGCAGTCTACCCAGCTGTTTAAATGAGGGCCTGTAATTAACTGGAGAATCAATCCACCCAGCTGTGCCATTATGGCAGGAGAAAGTAAATGCCAATTGTCGTGTAATGGGAGAGGTTCAGGTGGGTCTCACCTTTACCCTGTGAGACATATATTTACTACCACTGACTCTTAGTCTTTACACTCTTAGGCACCTAAAGAGTACAGGGATTACCTAGTCAACTGAGTGGGTGTGACTGTTTGTATGGCAGCCCGAGGTTTAGGCTTGTGTGTGTGCATGTGTGCATGCGTGTGCGTGTACACTTGACCATTCATATTTCTATAGCTGTTATTACTGTCTACCTTCTGGCACTGTTATTGTCAGCTGATTATGTTGAATTGCAGCCAGTAACAGGTTAGCACATGACTAGACACTACATATAACCATACGTATTCACCATAATGCTGATATGATACCTATTACCTAGAAGGTATATACTGTATCTTGAAAATGAATTATGTCGTGTCTGTGACACTCACCAAGTAATTCAGCATTTAGTTACTATTTAGTATGAGTACAAATCATTGTAGTTATGAAACTTTACCCTTAGAGTTATTTGCAAAAAAATTCTGGACTGCTTGCAGCTTGACTGCTCTATTAGAGTATTTTGAGTATTTGTAGTGGAATGATTCAACAATGCAGCAAATAAGTATTTGGTCTAAAATCGCGTACATTGACATGATGGCCTGTATAAGGAACATTCCTGTTCTGCCCATCTCCACTAGACTTCTGCTTACCCTATATACATAATTCTAATGCCTTGGTTAGTATTACATGTATACTTATACTAGAAAAGCAACAAACTACAATAAGCTTTGTCCTTTGGTTAAAGACTGTTGCTATTATACTTAGTAGATATTGGAAGAGTCTGACGTTTCCAAGTATGTTAAATTTAGTGAAGGCAAACATTAAACTGTAAGATTCAACAGCTCATTGAGAATGAAACAGTCAAACAATGATTTCATATTATCTCATCCTACAACTAACTAATCTTCAAAAACTATGAAAGTGCAGTATTTTTTCATATAGACCAGAATTTGTGAAAGGGGTCTTCCACACATACCCAATTATATAAATTTGAAAGACAACAACTTTGTTTCAATGTAACAAACAAATTTTAAAGTTTTCTGCATCCATTAAGCAGCTTGTACTCACAGTTTCAAGTCAATAGCCTAAATTAAATCTAATCAAAAACAGCCAAGCTGTAAAAAAAAGGAGTGCAGCCCTTGAAAAGACTATGGTGAAAAAAGATGTGAAATCCAAGGTGGCGGCCAAGAAATGGCTGTGATGGTAGGTTAATGGTAAAAATTTTAATAACAACAATCCAGGTGAATTTGGTGCCGCTTGGTCAATTGGCACAAAATTCACCTGAATTGTCGTTATTAAAATTTTTACCATTAACCTACCATCACAGCCATTTCTTGGATGCCACCTTGGATTTCACATCTTTTTTCACCATAGCCTTTTCAAGGGCCGCACTCCTTTTTTTACAGCTTGGCTGTTTTTGATTAGATTTCACTTCTTTTTGTATTTGTATACCCCAAAGCCGGCCTATGGCCAGCTTTGGGGCTTTTTAACCTATATATTTTTCTTTACCACAGGAAAAAGAAAAAAAATGAAGCAGATTTTATAAATACTTTAACTCATTCTGATTTTATCAGTAAATGTACAAATTATATATATAATGCATATATCAAGAGTTCATAATATAAAAAGAGAGCATATCAAGACACACGGTAGTGTGTCGTGCGGCCCAAGAAGCCGGCGCGCCACACCATGAGTATATTGACAGGAAGAACGAAAACGTCATTTTCACACCTTTGTATCTCGGTGATCACTTATCTGATTGGAACCAAATTTGCTACACAGTTGCCCGCCAGCCAAGGGAGTCTACATTCCAAATGTGAAGGAAATCGCTCCAGCCATTTCCGAGATACGAGCTGCCAAAGTTTCGTTTTTTTTTCTTCGTTTTTTTTTTCTTCGTCTTTTCGCACACTTACAAAAATTGCTGTAACAAGCAAACGCGTACTCCGATCGCCTTGAAATTTGGCACACAGAAAGGGAGTCCAAAGGCGAATCCTAGCATCAAATTTGGTACAAATCCGATGAATGGTTCAGGAGTTATGACCGATTATTCGCGTAAAACAAGATCGATTTGTTGTCACGCCTACAGGGTAAACCGCTTCATGGAATGAGTTGAAAATTTTTTTAAGGCTTCTAAACACTAAATCAATAGTCTCAAATCAAAAAAAACAAACTACAACATACTACTACTTATTACCTAACTGTATACTTATTACTACCTATACGTACTTAACTTAACCAATGTCAAAGTCAGGAAATTCGTCCTCAGCAGTAAGCGAATACTGGCGGAGTATCATTTTTGCATTGTACCTCCACAAAGTCACAGACAGTTGCTGGAGAAGTTGGCGCCTAGCAAACTTTCGTGGTAAACCGTTTCTAACAGTTGTTCTGTCAGCTATGGAAGAACAACTGAGTTGAAATTTGCTATGTAGTTGAAATTTGCTATGTAGATGGAGTAACCATCGTAGGAGTGCCTTTTGGTGGTTTGAAAGGAATCGAGATAAAGACCACGGAAATATGACACAAAACCCAACCTGTGTCACAATTACGCGATCGATTTTTATGAATAAAAAAGTATTACTTTTCACGCCTACTAGGCAAACCGCTTAGAGCAATGAGCTGAAAATCGGTGTATAGCTGGAATAATCTTCATTGAAAGTCCTTGCAGTAGTACAGAAGAATCGGATTACAAACCACTGAGTTCTGATTCGAAAGCCAACTCCGTGTAGCAAATGCGAGATCGAGATACTCTAATAGAACAGTCACCCTAATAGAGCATTCGGCTAATTTATTTATTCCATTATAGAATTTTATTACATCAAAAGTTATTCTGTAGGGAGTTCAGCTGCAAACAGTTAATCTTATAGACAGTTCAGCAAGAAGACAGTCACCATGTGGAGAGTTAAGCAAATATATCACTATAGAGATTCAGAACATTATAAGTCACACTGAAGAAAGTTCAGCTATAAACAAGTCATGCACTGTGTAAAGAATTCAGCTACAATTAAGTCACTCTCTAGAGAATTCAGTTACACAGAATTCAGCTACACACAAGTCACTGTGGAGAGAGTTCAGCTACAAACAAATTACCCTTTAGAGTGATCAGCTACAAACAAAACACTTTGCAGGGTGTTCAGCTGCAACAAATCAACCTTTAGAGCGATCAGCAATGAACAAATCAACACAAATCTACCTGTAGAGAGATAAGCTAGAAACAAATCACCCTGTAGAGAGTTCAGCTGCAAACAAATCACCTTATAGAGAGTTCAGCTACAAACAAATCACCCTGTAGAGAGATCAGCTAGAAACTAGACACAAAGTAAGGAGTTCAGCTACAAGCAAGTTACCCTGTAGAGAGTTCATCTACAAGCAAATCAACCTACAGAGCAATCAGCTAGAAACAAATCACCCTGAAGAGAGGTCAGCTACAAAAAATCACCCTGTAGAGAGATCAGCTAGAAACAAATCACCCTGAAGAGAGGTCAGCTACAAACAAAACACTTTGCAGAGAATTCAGCTACAAACAAATCAGCTTGTAGAGAGATCAGTTACACACAAATCAACCTGTAGAGAGATAAGCTAGAAACAAATCACCCTGTAGAGAGTTCAGCTACAAGCAAAACACCCTGTAGAGAGTTCAGCAACAAAGAAACCACCATGTAGAGAGTTCAGCTGCAAACAAATCACCTTATAGAGAGTTCAGCTACAAACAAATCACCCTGTAGAGAGATCAGCTAGAAACTAGACACAATGTAAGGAGTTCAGCTACAAGCAAATCACCCTTTAGTGAGTTCAGCTACAAACAAATCAACCTGCAGTGAGATCACCTACAAAAAAGCACCTTATACAGAGTTCAGCTACAAACAAATTACCCTGTAGAGAGATCGGCTACAAACAAATCAACCTGTAGAAAGATCAGCTACACACAAATCAACTTGTAGCAAGATCAGCTACAAACAAATCACCCTGTAGAGAGATCAGCTAGAAACTAGACACAATGTAAGGAATTCAGCTACAAGTAAATCACCCTGTAGAGAGTTCAGCTAAAACAAATCAACCTGCAGAGAGATCAGCTACAAATAAATCACTTTATAGACAGTTCAGCTACAAACAAATTACCTTGTAGAGAGATCGGCTGCAAATTAATCAACCTGCAGAGAGATCAGCTACACACAAATCAACTTGTAGAGAGATCAGCTACAAACAAATCACCCTGTAGAGAGATCAGCTAGAAACTAGATACAATGCAAGGAGTTCAGCTACAAGCAAAATCACCCTTTAGTGAGTTCAGCTACAAACAAATTACCCTGTAGAGAGATCAGGTAGAAGAATTCACCTTGTAGAGAGTTCAGCAACTAGGGACCCGCCGATTATGCTCATAATTTTACCTATTATGCTATGCTGCACTGCTCAAAAATTTACCTATTATGCTTAAATTTATGCTCAATACTTACCCATTATACTCAAATTATGCCCAATTATTTATGCCTCAGTTCTCATGCTCTGCTAATAATTTCCAATTTATGGATAAATAATAAGTGGCTGAAGCACACACTTACTTGTCAAAATGCATATCACAGAAAAGATCGATATACTCTAATAGAACAGTCAGTTATGTGATTGTTCTATTAGAGTTACTGACTGTTCTATTAGAGTATATCGATCTTTCTGTGATAGCTATTTTGATAAGCAAGAATTCATACTATTACACAAATATTCTACCTATTATGCTAGCATTATGCTCAATGCTTTCAGACACCTATTATGCTCATAATTATGCCAGCATAATCGGCGGATCCCTATCAGCAACAAAGAAACCACCATGTAGAGAGTTCAGCTGCAAACAAATCACCCAGTAGAAAGATCAGCTAGAAGAAGTTACCTTGTAGAGAGATCAGTTACAAAGAAACCATCATATAGAGAGTTCAGCTACAAAGAAATTACCCCGTAGAGAGTTCAGCTAGAAGAAGTCACCTTGTAAAGAGTTTAGCTACAAAGAAACCATCATGTACAGAGTTCAGCTACAAAGAAACCACCTGTACAGAATTCAACTACAAACAAATCACCCTGTATAGAGATCAGCTAGAAGAAGTTACCTTGTAGATAGTTCAGCTACAACAATTCACCCTGTAGAAAGATCAGCTAGAAGAAGTCACCTTGTAGAGTGTTCAGTTACAAAGAAACCATCATGTAGAGAGTTCAGCTGCAAACAAATCACTCTGTAGAGAATTCAGCTACAATGAAACCGCCATGTAGAGAGTTCAGCCTCATACAAACCACCTTGTAGAGAATTCAACTACAACAAATCACCCTGTAGAGAAGAAGTTACCTTGTAGAGAGTTCAGCTACAAAGAAACCATCATGTAGGGAGTTCAGCTACAAAGAAATCACCATGTAGAGAGTTTAGCTGCAAACAAATCACCTGTAGAGAGTTCAGCTAGAAACAAATCACCCCGTAGAGAGATCAGCTGGACGAAGTCACCTTGTAGAGAGTTCAGCTACAAAGAAACCATCATGTAGACAGTTCAGCTGCAAACAAATCACCCTGCAGAGAGTTCAGCTACAAAAAAATCACCCTGTAGAGAGTTCAGCTAGACGAAGTCACCTTATAGAAAGTTCAGCTACAAAGAAACCATCATGTAGAGAGTTCGGCTACAAAGACACCACCATGTAGAGAGTTTAGCTGCAAACAAATCACCTGTAGAGAGTTCAGCTAGAAACAAAATACCCTGTAGAGAGACCAGCTAGAAGAGGTTACCTTGTAGAGAGTTCAGCTACAAAGAAACCATCCTGTATATAGTTCAGCTACATTTCAAGTCACCCAGTAGAGAGATCAGCTGCAAAAAAATATCCTGTGGGGCATAATGGGCATGTAATAAATATATGTATATAATTTGTATAATTACTAATAAAATCAAAAATAATTGAAGTACTAAAATTCTTTTTTAAGTTCTTTTCTTCTTCCTGTAGTAAAGAAAAAAACACATGGGTTAAAAAAGCCCCAAAGCCAGCCATAGGCCGGCTTTGCAGTATACAAATACAAAAAGAAGTGATATCTAATCAAAAACAGCCAAGCTGTAAAAAAAGGTGCGGCCCCCAAAAAGGCCATGGTGAAAAAAGATGTGAAATCCAAGGTGGCGGCCAAGAAATGGCTGTGATGGTAGGTTAATGGTTACATTTTAATAACGACAATCCAGGTGAATTTTGTGCCGCTTGGTCTTGGCACCAAATTCACCTGAATTGTTGTTATTAAAATGTAACCATTAACCTACCATCACAGCCATTTCTTGGCCGCCACCTTGGATTTCACATCTTTTTTCACCATGGCCTTTTTGGGGGTCGCACCTTTTTTTACAGCTTGGCTGTTTTTGATTAGATATTTATTACATGTCAATTAATCCCCACAGGATAATTTGCAGCTGATCTCTCTACTGGGTGACTTGAAATGTAGCTGAACTCTCTACAGGGTGATCTGCTTGTACGTAGATGAACTCTTTACAGGATTCTCTCTACAGGGTGACTTGACTCTAGCTGAACTCTCTGCAGGGTTATCTGTTTGTAGTTGAATTCTCTACAGGGTGATTTGTTTGCAGCTGAACTCTCTACATGGTGGTTTCTTTGTAGCTGAACTCTCTACAAGGTAACTTCTTCTAGCTGATCTTTCTACAGGGTGATTTGTTTGTAGCTGAATTCTCTACAGGGTGATTTATTTGCAGCTGAACTCTCTACAAGGTGACTTTTTCTAGCTGAACTCTCTACAGAGTGATTGATTTTTTTGCTGCTGAACTCTCTACATTGTGGTTTCTTTGTAGCTGAACTCTCTACAGGTTGATCTGTTCGTAGCTGAACTCCCTTCAAGGTAACTTCTTCTAGCTGATCTTTCTACAGGGCGATTTGTTTGTAGCTGAGTTCTCTACAGTGTGATTTGTTTGCAGCTGAACTCTCTACATGGTAGTTTCTTTGTAGCTGAACTCTCTACAATGTGACTTCTTCTAGCTGAACTCTCTAAAGGGTGACTTGTTTCTAGCTGATCTCTCTACAGGGTGACTTGTTTCTAGCTGAATTCTCTACAGGGTGATTTATTTGCAGCTGAACTCACTACATTGTGGTTTCTTTGTAACTGAACTCTCTACAGTGTGATTTGTTTGTAGCTGAACTCTCTACAGGGTGATCTGTTCGTAGCTGAACTCCCTACAAGGTAACTTCTTCTAGCTGATCTTTCTACAGGGCGATTTGTTTGTAGCTGAGTTCTCTACAGGGTGATTTGTTTGCAGCTGAACTCTCTACATGGTAGTTTCTTTGTAGCTGAACTCTCTACAATGTGACTTCTTCTAGCTGAACTCTCTACAGGGTGACTTGTTTCTAGCTGATCTCTCTACAGGGTGACTTGTTTGTAGCTGAATTCTCTACAGGGTGATTTATTTGCAGCTGAACTCACTACATTGTGGTTTCTTTGTAACTGAACTCTCTACAGTGTGATTTGTTTGTAGCTGAACTCTCTACAGGGTGATCTGTTCGTATCTGAACTCCCTACAAGGTAACTTCTTCTAGCTGATCTTTCTACAGGGCGATTTGTTTGTAGCTGAGTTCTCTACAGGGTGATTTGTTTGCAGCTGAACTCTCTACATGGTAGTTTCTTTGTAGCTGAACTCTCTACAATGTGACTTCTTCTAGCTGAACTCTCTACAGGGTGACTTGTTTCTAGCTGATCTCTCTACAGGGTGACTTGTTTCTAGCTGAACTCTCTACAGGGGATTTGTTTGCAGCTGAACTCTCTACAAGGTAACTTCTTCTACCTGATCTTTCTACAGGGTGATTTGTTTGTAGCTGAATTCTCTATAGGGTGACTTGTTTCTAGCTGATCTCTGTACAGGGTGACTTGTTCCTGCTGAACTCTCTACAGGTGATTTGTTTGCAGCTGAACTCTCTTACATGGTGGTTTCTTTGTAGCTGAACTCTCTACAAGGTTACTTGATCTCTCTACAACATGACTTGTTTCTAACTGAACTCTCTACAGTGTGATCTGTTCATAGCGGAACTTTCTACTGGGTGATTTGTTTGTAGCTGAATACTTTGCATGATTGTTTCTTTGTAACTGAACTCTCTACAAGGTAACTTCTTCTAGCTGATCTCTCTACAGGGCAATTTGTTTGAGCTGAACTCTCTACATGATGGTTTCTTTGTAGCTAAACTCTCTATTAGATACCTTCTTCTGGCTGATCTGACTACAGGGTGACTTGTTTGTAACTGAATTCCCTACAGAATAATTGCAATGTAATATAATTGAGTAAATTATAAATGCAGCTGAATGCTTTATTAGGGTGACTGTTCTATTAGAGTATCTCGATCTCGCATTTGCTACACGTAGTTGTCTTTCGAATCATAACTCAGTGGTTTGTAATCCAATTCTTCTGTACTACTGCAAGGACTTTCTATGATGATTATTCCAGCTACATACTGATTTTCAGCTCATTGCTCTAAGCGGTTTGCCTGATAGACACGAAAACTAATAGATTTTTATTCATAAAAATCGATCGCGTAATTTTGACACAGGTCGGGTTTTGTGTCATATCTCCGTGGTCTTTATCCCGATTCCTTTCAAACCACAAAAAGGCACTCCTACGATGGTTGCTCCATCTACATTGCAATTTTCAACTGATTCCTCAAAGGAGTTTACCCTGTAGGCGTGACAGACCTTCGACCTTATTTTACGCAAATTATCGGTCATAACTCCGTGAATGTTCATCGGATTCCTACCAAAGTTGGTACACAGATCCGCCTTAATGAGCCCTTTAAGTGTGCCAAATTTCAGTCCGATCCGAGCACGCATTCGTGTTTTATGGCGGATTTTGCGAAGTGTGCGTAATGAAGAAGTAGAAGAAGAAAAAAACGAAGAAATTAAAACGAAATTTTGTTCACTCGTATCTCAGAAATGGCTGGAGCGATTTTCTTCAAATTTAGTGTGTAGACTCCCCTTACTGGCCGGCACCTCTCTAGCAAATTTGGTTCCAATCGGGTAAGGGATCACAGAGCTACATAGGTGTGAATATTGCGTTTTCTTTCTTCCTGTTAATATACTCACGGGTGGCACGCCGGCTTCTTGGGTCGCACGACACACTACTGTGTGTCTTGATATGAATCATCAAAGTTGGACCATTTTCACAAATCTGGTCAAGTAATTATAGTTTACGTATACCCATTTTGTATGTATTTGTTCTTGTTTTGCAATTGTATACTGTAATTGTTTTTTTTCTTTTTTTTTCACCTATAATGTTGGATTTGTTATCTTCATGTACTGGTAACTATCAAAATTCTGCTGTACCATTCCAATATTGTCAGTATTGCATACAGGTTATTGTTGTAGGAGAGACTACTCTGGGATTCTTTACTATCAGTAACTCATCTCGGCAGTATTTAGATAATGAATTGGATGCTGTGTCGGATCCTGTCTACATCCCATATGGATTTCCATTTGGAAATGAAACACATACAAAAGCTTATGTGAGTAACATACATATAGTATATACAAGTTTAAGGAAAAATTAAAATTTTTAAGTTCGATTAGGGATCATAGAAAAAAAGTATGGGAATAGACTGAATTAGGGATTAAATGTTCACTATTATATCTGCAGGTGTGGGCTTGTTTCCCTACTTTTTTTTTCTATGATCCCTAATCGAACTTAAAATTTCTAATGTTTCCTTAAACTTGTTTGTTAACTTTTTTTGTAACATTATTATGACTGGTGAACCCACGCATACCACATCAAAAGAAAGGATGGTGCCAGAATTAACTTTTTCATCTGAACGCATACCCCAGCTATCAAATACTGCTTTGAAAGTGCAGTGGCCATTATGCTTCGCTTTCAACTCTGTTCAGCCCGTTACACAGCGCTACAGATGAAAAACAGTAGAAGTAGTGCCTCTGCAACAATCCAGTCACCACGAAAATATGACGATTCGCGTGCCCCCAACTATCAATTACTGCCTCGAAAGTGCAGCGGCCATTACACTTTGCTTTCAGCTATGTTCAGCCCGTTACACAGCATTACAAACGAAGAGCAGTGTTAGAATCGTCTCTGAAATCAGTCCAGTCATCATGGAAAATACAGACGATTCCCATTTACAAATTTGCCAAAAGGCACATCTCGGGACGAAGCAATGTCAAACAGTGAAAAAATCAAGCCCATAGCCTTAGCCGTTATCGAGTTACGCTTGCCTGAAAGGATCAGGCAGGCAGGCAGGCAGGCAGGCAGGCAGGCAGGCAGGCAGGCAGGCAGGCAGGCAGGCAGGCAGGCAGGCAGGCAGGCAGGCAGGCAGGCAGGCAGGCAGGCAGGCAGGCAGGCAGGCAGGCAGGCAGGCAGGCAGGCAGGCAGGCAGGCAGGCAGGCAGGCAGGCAGGCAGGCAGGCAGGCAGGCAGGCAGGCAGGCAGGCAGGCAGGCAGGCAGGCAGGCAGGCAGGCAGGCAGGCAGGCAGGCAGGCAGGCAGGCAGGCAGGCAGGCAGGCAGGCAGGCAGGCAGGCAGGCAGGCAGGCAGGCAGGCAGGCAGGCAGGCAGGCAGGCAGGCAGGCAGGCAGGCAGGCAGGCAGGCAGGCAGGCAGGCAGGCAGGCAGTAGAAAATTCCATTGAATAATTTTTTTTTTAATTTTGTAACAATTCATTGGAAGTCTTTAGGATCATACTGAAGGCACTTTTGGGCTTGGTTATACCTAACCAATACTGCCAAGGTGCCAGGATGGAGTTGTGAAGCTGGTTTTTGGGTGAATTGTTTTGCTAGGAAAACCCAAATCTCCATGATCCCTAATATACAGTACTACCGAACTGTATGATGAGCTGAGCCCTCAAGCATTTTTTTCAATAACTCAAGGATGGAGTTGCATGAAATTTGGCTACTCTTTGTCCCACTGCAAAATTGCAAATTCGACAGTCTGACATACAAATCAAAATTTTCTTAATGCTTAATTGGAAGCCATAAAGTGCACAGCCTGTTATGGTCCTTTCTTGAACTTGTAATGGAGCCAAACCACACATGTCTGTTCTGAACACTTTTACTGTCACCATTACTCATCAGGTAGCTAGGCAGCCTAGGCTGAAATGTTAATTTTCTTGAAAAACGTACTTTTCATTTTTAACTGCTTTCTCAATGCTCAGCTCAACTTGTACGTACTATAGTTATATGCACATTACACCAAAGTTTATTAAAATACCTTATGTACAACCTTGTATTCAATTGTCACAAGCAATATATGTAACATTGTGTAAATGTGAAATACTCCAAATACCTTTAACAAAAGCAATTCTAGGAAAGATTTTAGAACCCAGGCAACATTAAAGACAAACTAATTAATTCCAATGGAACAGGATACTAGTGTCAATGGCAGATCCTGGATGGGGCATTTGTCCCAAATGCCCCCTGCCCCCTCTCTGCCTTTTCCTTTTTGGACAAATTATAACTAATTACTTTGATATGCCAGTTAGGCCAATATCAGGTGAAGGAAAATAAATACTTTTAGCTTGAAAGGCAGACATATCACCTCTCTTTACCATACATTTAACCTGAAATCAAACTCAAACTGTCACCCAGCACCTTCTAAACGCCTCTATGAATAATTATTGTATGGCAGGTGTTTAAGCCATTGTGTATAGATCCTTTTAAGACCTTACAATGACCCAATTCAACAATGAAACACTACTGAGAGGTAATTATTTGCTGCTATGTGTAGCTATACATATTTCAACTACAACAGATTGCAGCTAGCTATATAGCTAGCAACTAGGGGCTCAGTATGGATTCCCCTTTTTAATGGTGTGAATCTGAACTTTAGTATAGCAGCACAATGCAACAATGTTATAAGTGGGCCGGATCATCCGGATTATCCGGGTCATTTGGGTCACATTTTGTCCAGGTCAAGTGGGTCTTATCCACTTCACTAAATATCTGGGTCTGACCCGGATGAGATCACGTGTGACTATAAGTTAGCAAGCTCGATTGTATTGATGGAAATGCATTTGCAAACACTCAGGAAACTTACTTGGAGCCACACCCACCATTCAGGAATATGCTTTGCTGTCTGTGTGGGGTATGTAGAGCCATGCCCACTTATCGGAGTTGTACCAGCTGTGCTCTGTGGGCATGCATGCATGCATCACCAGGTCCATTTTGCTACTTGAAATGTAGGTAACTAGCTTCTGGAAATTCTGTAGCTGCATGTAAACTTACGTGGAGCCACCCCACTTGATAATACTTATGTGGAGCCACACCCACTTGATAATACATAGCTACTCGATTCTTGCAGACAATTTTTTATAGTGTAAAAAAATGTAGGGCTGACTAGTGGAACTTGTGGACTTTTAATCTAGCTCTTGGAGCATGCCTCTATTTTAATTAAACTGGGTCACATGCGGGTCAGATCCGGGTCCCATCCGGATTACTATTCGGGTCAGTGGGTAAAACAGGTCAACAGTACTGACCCACTTACAACGCTGCAATGCAAAATCATGCACTTTTTCATAAAAGCGTGAAAACAAGCAAGTTATGATCATTTATATTACCCATGAATTTTGAGATATTTTATCTCTCCGTATGTAATTTACACCCCAAGGGTAGGTAAACTCAGAGAATTTTGCAGCTAACTTTAAAACAGAATTACCGATTAACTTCAAATCAAAACCAAATTGTTTCATTCAACAAGATCTTTGCTTTGGTACCATGTTTTAACATGTCAATTGATGCCTCAGGGAGATAATGACAGAAACGATAAAATTTCAGGAAAAAATGGCTGTAAATGTCACCAAATTAAAGGTGAAACTGTGATGGCACTATACCATAAACAAATGTCATGAGGAATACTATTTATGTGGAAGTTTCATGCTTTTATGAAAAAGTGCATGATTTGGCTAATTTTGCTAATGCTGCTAAACTACTTGTTTGCCAGTTCCTGGATCATGGATCTGCCCCTGACTGTGACATGTACATACAAGCACACAGCAAGATAATAAATCACAAACTAAAACAGCTATTTAGCATTACTCTTGTAAATTTCATATTACAATTTTTTTAAATATTAACAGACCACTATTGTGTTGAACTGTTTTCTAATAAGAGACCAATCCTGCAAAAACTACTGTACTAAATTTCCCAAATAGAAATAGCATAGCCTTAGTATTAACCATAATTCTTTATAAGAATATGTACCACTCTGCGTGGGCAGTTCAAAGGCACCGCCAGTGCCATAATTTGTATATTGCACAGCTGCAGACCGCAGCGAGTGCATTATAACTTATAGCGCACTGATTGCGGTTTTGTAGACCACAATGAGTGCATTATAAGTTATAATGCGCCGACCGCAGTGCAATATACAGATATTGCACTGGCTGCGGTTTTGTGCAGCATAGCACAAGTGCCGGTGGCAAAGACCACTACGACACCTCACCTAATAGGTGGAAAGACAATTCACAGATCACTCGAATTCTTTTATAGCCTGACATGTAAAGGTCGATTGTGGGCCATTACGTCACCAATACGTACAATGTTTACAAGCAGCCAATGGCAATCGAAAAAGCCAACGCGGGTGGCCACAACTCTAGTCTACATATATATAAACGTACTTATACACCTTACTAGTCTGGTGCCATCTTAGCCCAGATTAAACTGTAGTCCACTTCGACAATGACTCAATAAAACAAATATATTCTAAATAATACTAACCTTTACGTTCGATTGTGGTAACCAGTTTTGTCATGCCACCAGATTCGAGTTTAGCCAGTGTGAATAGTAAGAATTAGACTAGTATCGTTAAGTAGTTAGGTATTGTTTACTTAAACGTATATTTAGCTGCTTTTTTTCGCTCGAGAGAATCACTATGGCGATTAGTCTGGTGCTTAGTCTGTATGGCATGCTGAGCACTACATGATGAGAGTCGAACAGCGAATGCAGGTTAGTGATATAACCCATAGCGCACTAGCTTTCAATATCTCAGGTGGCTGCAGTACTGCAGGGGGAACGTCACTGCAACGTCCGGCTTGGTTACCCACTATCGATGTTAGAAACCTGGCCTTTATAAGTGTTACAGCTGTCTTGTGAGACTCTCCCCACCTATTAGGTGAGTGGTACATAACAGTTATACAACGTGCACTCATGCTCTGCCTGTATAAACGCACTTGCCTTTGGGCCTGACGGCCCTCAGGCTCATGCGTTTATATCAGGCAGAGCACTCGTGGCCGTTGTATAACTATATAATAAATCATAGAGAAAAGCAACTAAGTGATCCACAACCTTCAGGATTATGCATATAATTACCGTCTTGTTGAATTAAACTTGCCATCACTAAAATACTGGAGGTGTTGTGGGGATATGATAATGATTTATCATTTTCTACATAATAATCTTAACATAGATCCATCAGAATTACTAACCAGCAATATTTCATCAATAACTAAGGTGTCATAAATTTAAGCCACAATCATCTACAAAAGTGAGATCTTCATTTTTTACTGTGAGAGCCATTAATGATTGGAATAACCTACCTCATCACGTAGTTAGCACACCCTTGTTGAATGACTTTTAAAATTTACTTGACTGTACTTTTTTGTATGATTACTAATTAGTTAATTCTTGTTGTATAACCTGTACGTTGTAATTATTAATAGACAATAATTTTTGTAAAGATCAGGCTTTACAGGCTCCTTGAGCCTTCTTACCTGTACACTTAATACTAATACTAATATGAGCATTCGTAAGTGTGAAATTTCCTACATCACCAAATAATTATCTAGTCAAGTTTTTATTTGATACATAAGAGATGTTGTGTAGACTTGACATAATTATGTCATAATGCAATTATCTAGGTTGAAGCCAATGGAGTGATTTCATTTGGTAGACAATTTCGTCTCTGTTATCCACACCAATTTCCTTCAGATGATCCAGCCATCAGTTCTGCTAATGTGCTTGCACCTTATTGGAGTAACAATGACATCAGGAACACTGGTGAAGTTGCGTATGCATCATTTCAGTATGGAGATACCACTGAAGGCAATGTCTTGCTGGACATTTATAGAGATTACATCAGAACAAATTATCCCAATGCAACACAGTTTCAAGGCAACTTCATAATACTAGCTGAATGGAAACAGGTGCATTCGTTTCCTCATGGCTCCCCTAATTTATCTAGTGTACTGAATTATAATCCGTCGGTTGCTGACTTCATTGTTAAGGTATCCATGCATAAGTACTATTATTATTATTAATCTGCATACACAAGTACATACAGTGCAAGAAGCCTCTTTTATAAAGAGCTAATAATTATAATGTATGTGATGAAAACCAATGGTGATAAATGCTTTGCAACAGTAAAGTGAAGTGCATTTATGTGTACATACCAGTAGATATAATAAGAAATAGTTACAAAACTAGACTAACATTGATACCAGGGCCCAGTGCTAGACTCTCTAGTTTGGTAAACTGAAGAGCAAATAGAAAGGGTCACTACCTGCTGGCAATGGCTGCCCCCTATTTATTGCTGATAATCAAAATCCTTATTTTTATAACTACATAGTTGGCCACACACTGCTTCTCTGAATACTGTGACTGCTTTATTAGAATCATTGACTGCTCTATTAGAGTATCTCAATCTTTTTAGTAATATAGTACAGTGTGCTGACACCTGGGCCCAGGCCTGGGTAAGCATGGGCAGTGGCAGGGAGCTGAAACCCCCTTGGTCTGATGAGGGGGGCTTATACCCCCTCGGAATGATATCTCACCTAAATTTATATCCTTCAGGGAGTGGAGCTGAAAACCGTGAAAAGTCTTCAAATACCCTAATAGAGCAGTCAAAACACTTCATTAAAACTTGTTCCTAAAAGTAGTAAATTTCTTTGCCTAATACAGGAATTGAACCACTGACCTCTTACTTGAGAGATTTGGTGTACTACTACTGTCCAAGTGTTTCCTGGTGTCTAAAGGCTATTTTGTACTGCTTGTAAATCCTGTATGTTTATTAACCCTAGTCAACATTGCCAAAGGGTTTTTATAAACTGCAAATAGTATAGCCTGTTTAAATACTTTTGACTTATAAAGTTTTTTTTTTTTTAAGTTGATATGCTTCAAACTGTACCTATAAATTAATTCTGGTAAACTTTGGGACATTGTAAAACCTAAAATGGCTACAGCTTGACACCAGAGATTCTATACTCTGGTCATCCCCCCCTCACATCATCTATTTCCTCCACCACTGTGGGTAAGCCTGGGTTTAGTTATTAAGGAGAATGCTATTGCAGGAATGTTAGAATCACATTTTGAATACTTATATTTGTGCTTGCACACAGGAGAACAGTTATCAGGCAGTTGCAATCACAGATGGGGCAGACTCTTACGCAATTTTTACCTACAATTGTAACATGTTGCAATGGACTGGTTTATGGAGATATCCTGTTGTCGGATTTAATGCAGCAGGTCACATGTATTCTAATCATCCCTATTCCTTCAGTAGTGATGCTAGTGACATAGCTTGTTTGTCTGCTGATCAGTCCAATTATACCCATATCATTTTTAAAATAAGCTCTGAACCAAGTTTGGCTCAACTAAGCCGGCGAGCCTGCTGGAGGTGGTATTTAAGTGATGTAAGCTTCTATGGATCAATTAAAGTGAATTTTCAACAATCACCATCATGCCCATGTACAAGATTTCAGGCTCTATATGATCCACGGTGGATATTTTATTATCTTTGGTCTACTAATACCACTGATTGTTTTCTTAACCGTATTCCAGCTCCAGTTGGTCAGTTATGTTGCTATTATATAAACAGTGGTGCAGCAATACTGCAAGGAAGTGATAGTGGGGGATTTTTGTTGCTTTATCCATACAGTTATGCACGATTTCACTATGAATTTATGCCTAAGCAAGATTGTTGTTCAGGTTCTGTTGGGTTGTGTCACTTATTTAAACAAAGAAGGCCTCTACAAACTTGTGGAAACTATGAAACCCAAACATCTGGTAAGTACATATTTGTCATGCTGGCAAATATCATCTTTATCACATAGGTTGGGCTTGGGGTGATCCACATTTTGCCACACTTGATGGACAAGTTTACACTTTCAATGGCTTGGGAGAATATGTGTTGTTGAGAATCTACAATTTTGATATACAAGGAAGAGCAGCCAAAGTAGTGGACCATACAGATGCCACATTTTTTACTTCATTTGCATTGGGCATTGCAAATACCAGTGATATTGTACAGGTATGCATGCATATTCGGACATGTTAAAACGGAGTCTTTACAGATTAGTGTACTGAATGAAACTGCTATTGATGTTGTGGTACGGAATGAATCAGTTGCACCAAACTTTAGAATAATACACTCAGTACCATATTTTGCCCAAGTGTTGCTTGGAAATGGTATTGCAGTAGAGGTGCTGTTAAATTCAACATTACAATACCAGTATTTGAATATCAAAGTGTTTCTTCCATCACCTCTTGTTGGGTTAACTTCAGGCCTGCTTGGAAATTTTAACAGCAATACATCTGATGAGTTTATCTTCAGGAATGGAACATTGTTAGATGATCAAGCTTCAGATTCAGACATTCATGAATTCTCTCAATCTTGTAAGTATTGTGTAGTTAGCGTGATATCTCAACAGCATATCTGGGGAGAGAAACTTATTATTGAAACTTATCGAAATATATTATAGGTTTTTCAGTATTGCACAGCCCTGCTTGCATGTTATCTGTTTACAAGGTATATATACATGTTAACTTGTCATATTTATTAGGGCAAGTCACTGATCAAGAGAGCCTTTTCTTTTATGAAGATAATGAAAACTCTTCTACATATTCAGTTGTAGACCATGATCCTCCTTTCCTGAATGAGATAGTTGATGAGTTGCTTGCCAATCCCCAGCTAACGTCTGTGTGTGGAGATGATTTATTGTGCCTATTTGACTATAATCAAACTGGAGATCCTGCTGTTGGAACAGATACTACCAATTTTCACTGGCTATCCACATTTCAAAAGGAATTAAATTGTAAGTATATATACCCAAAAGTTGGCTTTAGGCTTTAACTTTAATGATGAATATGGAAGTTAGAAGTTACAATTTTGAATTGTATTGCATAATTTATTTGACTATGATATTTTTGCATTAGAGTGCACTTTTTAAGGATTTCTAGTACATCACACATGGAACTCTCTAGATTTTCAACCGGTAGATCATTATTAGAAGTTGTATATATCACATTGAAAGTTGGTAGAAGCCAATTGTTTGGTCGCTTAATTCATAATTGAAAGTTGGTTGTAATAGACTGAAGCTAGCAGATTATTAGCCTATATTCGGCTACAGTACTGTCAGAGAGCTGGTGTCAAAGTCTGTGGGCCATGGCATGTACTTAGTTTTATTTTTAGTGCATTATGCATATTGTAGAGATATCAGTAAAATGAGTTAACAAAATATTGGCTAAGCCTTAAAAAGTGGGAATTCATACAATTCTAATCTAAATATTATTAGTTTAGGGATCCAAGTTATAAAAAGTAGTAAAACAAAAGGTGAATGATGATATTACAGCATAGCTCTGTGAGAAAATCCCTACATTGGAATGTTATAACAATTATTTTGTTCAGTGCCAAAGTAGAAATTTCCTATTGAGCTATACTGTAATACTATCATTCATCTCTAGTTTCACTACTGTTTATCACTTGGATCCCTACTTCATTTAAAAATTAATCTTTAAATTAATATACTAGTTTTTGTTATAGCATACAGCTATGCACGTGTGACTATTCTATTAGGGTGACTCCTGTAACAGAGTATTCAAGTCAGCCTCAAGAGCACAGTGGCGAATGCAGGGGGGTTGCAATGGTTTCAGCTGAAACCCCCTCTGAGAATAGCGCGCGCCTCAAATTTATTGACGACTTGTCATGCGGCTGATAAAATCACCACAAGTTATACATAGTGTGTTATAGTAGGACTTTCTACTGGCAAAACTTCATACTTTTGCCTTTAATATCACAATTACAGTGTTCAGCAGCAGGATGTGACCTTTTTTTTTGGTTTCGACTTACAGCTAGGCTGAAGTTGAGTGGAATCTGAAATCTGAAATCCCCTCTGAAAATTTCTAGATCTGCCACTGGGTCACTATTCCTTTTTTATATTGTGCTATCATTACTGTAGGTTCATCACAATTTTTATTTGATTGTTGTGTTATAGGTGACTGCTCTATTAGGGTATCTCGATCTGATACCTCGGACTTTGAAGTTTATATAGTGTACAATTGTTGATGTACCAGGGTTTCCAGCTACCCTCCTGCTGAACTATTTTGTATAGCCTGTACAGCAGCTCTGCACAGTACACACCTATGTGCACTTAAATAGTTAGGATCTTCTCAACCTTGAAAATGCTGACATCAAACTCTGAATGTTGGTGTGTACAGCTATGTGGCTATTTAGATGACAATCAAAGGAACGTTACTGTTTGTGTTAAAAATTTTTGTTTGACATGCACTATATACGCAGAGCTAGCTGTGTACTTTCATACAACACTGAAATATATTTAATTGTGGGTTTTAATTAGCATGTTGGCTGGCTGTGGGGAGTCTTGGGAGTACAACATTTATATGATAGATACTGGCCAGGTGGTAGCTATTTGCAGCTAAAAGAAAGATAAAACTCCACTGGATGAGATTTTCATGACATATAGCACAATTGACATGTATACTAAAAAATTTTGAGGGGGGCCAATAGTCTCCCTTGACCCACCCCTAAATCCTCCACTGCCTGAAACTATACTCCTGGCTATTGTGCATGTAATCATCATACTATGACATTATTGGGCATGGTCTTGAACCTATCACGAAGTTACATGTATCTACCGGGTGTCCAGTACCTTTTACAGTAGCGTAAGCACTTTAAATAATTTATTTTCATCTTAATATTATGCTGCTCAAGGAATGTGTTAATGTGAACAAGGATGTGGTTTTGTTGCATGAAGAAGAAGGTGACAACAGGATAAAAGGAAAGACAAGGCACAGAAGGCACATACTTGTCAGAACCCCAAAAGGCACATGCCACTGGTGAGTTTGTTGTTGTTGCATAAAATGGTGACCATGTGCTGTTTCTCCAGCCTTGTAACTGTGATCAGGCTGGCAAACAGGCAGGGAGACTAATTTGAGTTTCGGCAGTTTTCTTTAAAATTCTATATCCGGCTGCCTGTAAATGTTTTCTTGTTTTTAATTAAAATACCACCATTAAAAAAGTCCTAGAGACTTCTTTTCTTACATGGCAAAAATCACCATTATGGAATAAAATTAGTCCATCTAACATCAAATACAGTATGCAGCACATGTAATTTTAGGGGCAAGACCTACTTAACCAGTGCCATACCATACTGTTTGATATCATGACAAGTATACATTTAAAGTAGAAGTTTTGTAAATTAAATGACATGAAAAACTGGCAGCAGTGGTTAAATGTTTAAAGGTGTTAGATCGGTTCAAAGCCTGAACAACTTTGTTTGATATTTTTATGCACTTCTTACTCCATAGCAACTGCTTTGGCCCTCAGGGGCCTTGTAACTTTGTTGCTGCAACTCTAATTTCTTACATAAAGCACTGTTATTTTAACCCATAGCAAGCTAGCTATTGATATAACCATGATTTCGAGCACATTTTTCATGAAGGTATCTGTAATGCAAGCATATGTCGTGATGAGTGATGGTGGGGGTGATGGGCAGGCAATTGGTATATAAACAGAAAATGGCCAAGTAGGTCAGAAGGTGTCTCCAGCCATAATATTATGCTCTCAAAACCACCTGTTCCACTGAAAATGAAAGAAATTTACATAGAAAACATCTGGGCAACTATCCATGTCTCTAGCCTTGTGTTTCAGCAAGCCAGTGGCAGTTCAAGGTGCCAGAGTGCTCACAGTGGCTGGCACATGTCTCTAGAAATCCACTCATGAAAAGATAGTAGGTGTATTTTTATTTGCAAAAACTTAATTGCACAATTGTTACACACTTTTGGTTTTGCTTTATATGTGCATGGTCTTTTTCTCGATTTCTTTCAAACCACCAAAATGCACTCCTACTATGGTTAATCTATATTCAAACCAAATTTTCAGCTTATTCCATGAAGTGGTTCACCATGTAGACGAGACAACAAATCATTTTATCTTTACAAGAATAATCAGTCATCATATTTGCATCAAACTTGATACTAGAATTTGCTTTAGGATCCCCTTTAGGTATGCCAAATTTCATAGCCAGTGACATGGCTGTGGTGTAAATGTGTAGTGTATTGGTGTGGCTATCCATTCATGTTGAAAAGTGAACTGGCTTCACAAGTGTCTGTGTAGATCGATTATTATCAAAATTTTTGTCACATACTTATTTATTAGGTTTGCAGTGAACTTAGTAAATGAATTCACCTTTATGTGCATATATTCCTTGTCTTGTGCAAATTTTATGGCAATCAAGTGAAGGATTATAGCTTTTTCTGTGAAATGCAGTAAATTAATGTCTGAAGTATTTACCACATGATATCTATATCTAGCGTATTGTTATTGTAGCCATTTTTCCACCCATAATTTCTGCTCCTGAAGTTTTTGTTGCCACTGTGGGCACTGAATCAAATTATACTGTTTCAATCATTAGCCAAACTGGGTTTGTTGATTTATTTGTTAATGGAAATTTATCACTTCCAAACAATGTGAGAAAAATACAAGTTGATCCCTCTACTGTTTCACTCTTGTGGACACCACTGAATGATGAAATGTTTCTGTTAGATGTGTATGGGTTCATGTTGTACAGAGATCAGCCAACTGCCTGGTCTGTGTTCAGACCACAAATTCAGTTGTGTAACTGTCAAAATGGTGGAACATGTACAACTGATGGTGTACTACAGTATGATTCATCATTTGTACTACTCCAGTGCTTGTGTTCACCAGGTAAATATTCACAATTAAAAGACTAGTGACCAGCCATTTGTTTGCTTTCCTGTACTTATTTAGGCTATGGTGGTGATTTCTGTGAAGATGAAATTGATGACTGCTTATTTATGTCTTGTCTTGATGGAGCAGAATGCATTAAAGATGAGACAACAATGTCTGTGGGATGTCCTTGTCCTAGTGGCTATGTTGAAGTTGACTCAAAATGTGTTGATATTGACGAGTGTACTAATACTTATCATGGCTGTCATCATCAATGTCAGAATGCACCAGGGTCTTATATGTGTACATGTAATGAAGGATTTGAACTTGTAGAAGATGAAAGATCCTGTGAAGGTTAAGTGATGATGCATGCCTTATTTATGAATGTAGATAAAATGTATTATACTGTATAATATGTATGCATGTATGAACTCTCCCTAGTTGCATTAATGATAACCTAGAGTTAACTGTCCGTGTCTCTCCAAGTCTTAGCCGTGTACACTTTCATTCAGAAGATCTGGCCCATTGTAACAATTATATATAGCTACTTATGCATGCATGTGTGTCAAGTATACCGAAGTTTGTGTGTTTGTGTGCAGTTTCAGGAAATTATTCATGTGGACCTAGTGAGTGCGATCAAATCTGTGTCAATATAACTTCAGAATTAAGTTGCAGTTGCTTTCCAGGATTTGAACTTGAGCCTAATGAGCTAAACTGCACAGGTAAGCTACACACTACATATTAAATATGCTTCTAGACTGCTGTTTACTTTTCCAAGATATTGATGAGTGTAATAGTCAACCACCTCCATGCAACCAAGAATGCAACAATACAATTGGATCATTTGAATGTGGTTGTAGGGTTGGCTACTCCTTGGGTGATGATATGCTAGCTTGTTATGGTAAGACATATTTACTGCTACAGTCATAGTGGTATAACTAAAAATTAGAATCAAATTTCCACTATTCTATGTACTTACATTCTCAAGCACACAAAAAAACCTCTAGAAGATATGGCATTATGGCTGAAAGAGTTGGTTTATGCCTAGCACAGCTGGATATACTATAGCTGTACTGGGATGGCCCTTAATAGGCCTAAGACAAAAATACAAAGATTATCTAAAATTGACCTTATGATGTGTTCAAATTTAACTTTTCAGTATTACATACAAAATCAAGGCACACGTAATGATGTGTTGTGTGGCTGAGAAAAGCTGATGTGGTGCATGACAGACAACTCTGTATTGCACAGAAGCATTTTGTATAACTTAGTCATAAACAGTTGCATGGGCAGTAACTCGGTATTATCATAATGTATAATTATGACCACACAATAACAGCCAAGCTGTGAAAAGTGGTGCGGCCTTAAAAAGCCTGGGTGAAAAAGTTGTGAAATCAAAAGTGGTGGCCACGAAATGGCTGCAATGATGTTAATGCTCATAAACATTAACAATGCACACAGCCATTGCTAAAATTTTTATCATAACATCATTGCAGCCATTTCTTGGCCGCCACCTTCGATTTCACAACTTTTTCACCCAGGCTTTTAAGGCTGCATCATTTTTTCACAGCTTAGCTGTTTTTGTGTGGATTTCACTTCTTTTTGTACAGGCCCTGAAACCAGCCTATGGCTGACTTTGAGGTTTGTTTTTACTCACATTTCTTCTTTTCTATATACAGATACAATAATGATTATTTAAGACAGACTTATAAATGTATTTCACTACATGATTTAATTCAATATTTGATAATACTCTAATAGAGTGCACATTTTTTGAGGATTTCTAATAGAACATACATAGAATGTTCTAGAACAATCTAGTACTTCTATTGGTAGATCTAGAAATTGCAAACGTTTGATTATAAGCAGATTTCACCTAGAAATTTCATTTATAAAGGTGAGGTGATCAGCCAAGGTAGCAGTGGTTCAGTGGTTAAGGATGCGGGTGTTAGGTATGGAGGTCCCTGGTTCGAACTCTGGCAAAGTTTGTTTTGACATTTTTTGTACACCTTTTTTACCCCATGGTGGCAGCTCTATTAGAGTATCTCGATCCTGAGATTTTATGTTTGTTCGATTTTTGCTTTATACCTTTGTCGCTGTAACTCTTTTGCTGTCAAAAGGCACTGCTACGATGATCAGTATATCTACACACCAATTCTCTATGCTCAGTTCACCCTGTAGCTGTGACAGAAGTTTGATTTTTTTGTACATGAATAAACACTCATAACTCCTTGGATATTCCTCAGATTCACAGCAAACTTGGTAATTGAAGCCTCATACAGCATAGGAAGAAGAAAACATGAAGAAATCTCCCAAAAGCTGTTGCAAATTAATCAAATTTGCTGTGTGGCCTACCCTACCTGGTGGACAGCTATAATGCAAAAATGGTGTGCTTTGGAAAAGGGGCCATGAAGCTATGCACGCGTGAAAAAACTGTTTTCTTTCTTCCTGTCTATATACTCACAGTATGGTGTGCCAACTTTCTTGGCTGCACAACACACTACTGTGTGTCTTGAACTCACAGTGTGGTGCGCTGGCTTTCTTGGCCGAACAACACTACCATGTGTCTTGAACTTTTATTATCATAGTATATATATTTTCGTAGATATTGATGAATGCAGCACCCTACTAGCTCCATGTAGTCAAGAGTGCAACAATACAATTGGATCATTTGTGTGTTACTGTACAGAGGGATACTATTTGGGTGATGATATGAGGACATGTCATGGTAAAGTATTGTATACATATAATGTACACATGTGCTATTAGAAAATTATTAACTGGTTAGTCTATACAGTTGTTGATAAGTATACATACATAATAAGTACCTAATGCATATTGCTAGAATAATAGGTAGAATAATTGTGCCATGCTATAAATCCTTGCCTGCATGTGATAATGTACATAGGGTTGACAAACTGACAATGTCATTGGACAGTCAGTAACTCTAACAGAGCAGTCAAGTAGCTACTTGATACTTGACTTGGCTGTTTTATTTATTAATCAGATATTTCACAAAGCAGCAAAATTGAATAGTTGAGGTTATGTCTTAAATTACAAGCTAAAAGTTAATAATTATTATCTATTCAAAGTGCAAATTTATTAGCAAAACATGAAGCATATTATGTGTAGTTACAAACATAACAAGCGAGCATTACAGTATAGCATAATAGGTAAATTAAAAATTGGGGCCTATATGGTGTCCACTAACTCCACTCATATAATGATACATAGCTTGAAGATAGCAAAACAGTTTTATAAATGATCAATGGAGTACTGTATATGCACCAATTCAAAACCCACACTTTAAACAATTGTTTTATGTGACACATAATGTTTGTTAAGCTCTATGCTTAGATAACAAAAGTTGCATATATATGATGCTGACCAGCAACAGTTCCTGCCTTACTATGTGAGTTATGTAGCTTCATTTTCTACTTAAATTTGGTAGCAACCATCTTCCTATTGAAAGAATGATTATACCTTCTCCCCATCATCCTGCATACAACCACCACTGTAAAAACAATAACGCCTACAAGGTTTGCACATATTCATGTTCATGCCAAACAGATAGCTCATTGTAGGAAGTTTTAGCACAGTGAACACCAATATAGTTACAGTACAGTATTTCAGTGGTATATATTGTTGGTTTTTGCAAGTCCAATCCACATATTGAACTATCATGCAGTTTTGGGTTTGGCCAACAATGTTGCCCCAAAACCAGCCTCACAATACCTTCATCTGGCAGTACTGGTGAGGTTTTATAAACAAGCCCAAAAAGTGTCTACAGAGCAGCCAAAAACACTTCCAATAAGTTGCTATGGAATTTAATTATTTTTATTTAGCAAAATTTTCTACTGATTGACTAACTAACTAACTGGCCTGCCTGATGCGTTCAGACAAGCAAAACTCAACAACTGCTAAGGCTACGGAGTTGATTTTTTTACTGTTAGATGTCACTTCAGCTACTGGTGCCATTTGGCATATCGCAGTACATACAATGCATGCTTCATGGGCTTACCTGTGTCCTCCTCTGTGCCTAATTGATCGTTGCTGACAGTGCAAGGTGTTGATTCATGGTAGCACAATGTGATGGATTTCCTATGTTTGTAATGGGAATCATCCGGGTTTTCCATTGTGACTGGATTGATTGCAGAGATCCTTCTTGTGGTGTTCTTCGTTAGTAACACTGCATATATAATGGGCTGAAAATAACTGAAAACAAAGTGTAATGGCACTTCACTTTTCAGTAATAATTGATAGTTATGGCATGCATCCAGATGCAAAATTAATTTACTGCATGCTTGACATCATTCTTCCTTTTGATGCGGTATGCACAAGTTCTTTAGTCATAATTATATTCTTAAAAATAAACAAACAAGTATAAGGAAAAATTAGAGATCAAAGCAAAAAAAGTAGTGATACAAGGGAATAGCTAAAAGTAGTGAGGTTACCTACATCTGATGCAGATACGAAATTTAATCTCTAATACAGTTATGGTTATAGCCAGAGTAAAGTGTAAGGATTAAATGTCCACTAGTATATCTGCAGGTATAGAACAACCTCTCTTATTTCACTACTTTTTTCTTTGATCCCTAATCCACCTTAAAATTCCTAATTTTTCCTTCTACTGTACAAGCTGTGAACATTTTTGAAGAAACAACTGTAAGAATTTATGTTGAATATATATGTCCATGGACCATGCAAGATTCTCTCCTTGAATGTGGTGACAATTGTTTCATATAGATATTGATGAGTGCAGCACCCTACCAGCTCCATGTAGTCAAGAATGCAACAATACAAATGGATCATTTGTGTGTTATTGTACAGAGGGATACTATTTGGGTGATGGCATGAGGACCTGTCATGGTAAAGATTAGTGTGTATGTTCTATTAGAATATTTTACTTTTTACTATTTGAAATTTCTGTAAGAGGCTACTCATTCACCGTAATAACCTGGCAAATTATTTTAAATTGTGGGGTTGCATTCATTGAGTTTCTTCACTGATCATGTGTGGTTGACTTATTGACATGTGTAGGATTCAAAATGGACATGTCGGTAATTTTATTTAAAATGCTAAAGGTATTGAAGCTCAACAACTAACTATAAATTTTCTACATAAAAGTTTAATGCACATGCACATAAGATATTATGGCAGGCGCTACATATGTATAAAGTCTTAACTGGTGATGCTATTTTCATGAAATAGTAGCATATGTAAAACAGGCAGTGTGAGCATACAAAATTTGTATATAGTATAGTATTCAAACTTTCATTTTATACCATGATCATACAATTATATCACTTTTCAGAAGGTACAGAATACAGAAATTCTTATTCCGGTGACAATGTGAATAGGTAGCTATATGGACATGTGTCCAGTTTTCACAGATCTGGCCTCCCATATTGTGATGGGCAAGTTACTAGACTATATAAAAGAACTTCAGCAAAAGTATAGTGGATAGAATTTTGCTTATATTAGTCTCACTCAAGTAGTAAACTGGTAGCTAATGTCAACCCAATAGTATGCTTCACTTGAGTTATAATTACTAAATATAGCTTTGTGATGTGCTCTTTGTGATGTGCTCTATGGAATGTTACTTTTGGGAGTAAGAGGTGGTCAATATTACACTGATATGTGTTAGATACATCATCCAATGTAAGAAGAGACATAACAGATAAAATTATCTTCCATTCATACCTTATTACATCATTGGGAGGTGTAAGAGGCTTAACAAAAATCACTTAATATGTTATTATAACATTTCCTGTCAAAACTAAACGTATTCTCCCACGATATCCTTAAATGTTTACTTTGAACATGAGTAATGTACACTGTCTGCAAGAGTTGTATAGCATTACATTGTTACTGCCAATGAGAGTAGGTAGCATTTGTATTTGTGCTACTACTACTAAATTAAAAATAGTTTGACTATGTGGTGATAGTTTGATACATTGAACCTTGCCATTTAAATTTTTATGAGTGCATGGCACCACTAGAGTATTCCTGTATGGAAGGAAGAGTGTGTAGGAATGTTGATGGGAGCTAGTATGAATGTGATTGTCCACTTGGTACAGCTATGAATAACTTAACTGAATGTGTTGGTGAGTTATATTGCTAGCATTCATTGTCTCATAATCATACGGAGAGTCTATAATTTAAACTGGAGTTTCCTTAGTACATGCTCCTTAGGAAATCTATATCACAATACCAAAATATTGGGTTAGTTACACCTCTGTGCACGTGTATGTAGATCAGGGTCAAAACCGGGTAAAGTCGTCTGCATGGATTATGATTATTTGGGTCATCTGAGTCACATTTTGTCCACGTCAATTATGTCTTGTTCACTCTCTTGGTCCAACTCACACTAGTGTGATAATGAATAAATTATCCTTCATCATACAATAACCACTTGCAGTGATACACTTACAGTTATATCTAACTTAATTTTGTAATGTGTTGATTGCTTCTCTGTGTTGATGTGCAGCTCCTGGACAAATTACCCTACTGCAGTGTACTCCACTAGTATATCCCACACATAAAATGCTGTATCATTTAGTCATAGTTTCCATTGTTGTTCAGATATGTTTTGTTTCCTCATTGCTTTAAAATCATCAATGCCACATCTTTAAATGCTGAACTGAATTTTAGAGACACTCCACAGTCACATGATTACACAAATTGTACACTAATACTATGAATTTTAAATTTTCAGCTTATTTGATTTTGAGATAATCTAAATATCAGTAAATAGTTGCTGTACTAAAAAATACACTGCTTGGATCTTATCCACATTATTTGATGAAATCTCATGTCATAATATTATTGACAAAATAGCTGTAATAGTGTGGAGGCTTCATCATGGCATCACACTGTAATCAAACTGAACTATTGTTTGCAGCTTTAATGACCTGGAACGTATTGTGGCAATGCAAAATAGGCCAACCTTGTAAAAGCAGACCGATACCTAACTTCTGAGAATTGATTGCATTTGTATTGGAGAATAATATATATGTCTCACCTAAGTCACCTTCACCTTCATGTCTTTTGTTTGAATATATAAACGTTATCATAGTGAAACACCAGTCCCAATACCTCTCTATATGTATATTCATTTCTATAAATGTTGTGATGTAATTGCAGATAAGGTTGATTAAGCTCTTATTTTTCAAAAGTTTCACGTTATAACCATGTCTGCATGCATGACATTTGTTTATGCCTTTCATTGGTAAATTTATAATCAAAATAGCTTCAGATTTAATATAAAAGGAATTAACTTGAACTAATCAGCTACTAACGATATCACAAAATTCTCAGAATGTATTCTTGATGCTACCTAAAAGCAGAAAGAGACTTTGTATGCAAAATAGCCATCAGATCTAGATGCAACTACAGGGTATTAGTTTTCCTGGGGAAGCATGCCCCCGCTTTGCGTGTGAGGATACTATTAACAGCCTATATATATGAAAATCCTACGTATATATTCTTCCAAATTTGGCCTACCAATTTCTAGCACTAATGTCATATGCTTCCTCCTGATTACAAGGTGAATTTACTTACTGCATATATAACTGACTATTTTTGTAAACATCTAATTATTGGCATTAGTAGAAGTATATACGAATCTTACAATAACTTTTAGGAATAAAGCTAAGTAGAAATATAAGATAAACAGTGAATAATGCTTATTAAATAACCAGCTCATGGTGCTTTCACAAAATAATACCCCACATAAATGGGTGGCTATATATGGCAGTTGCTACTTATATGACATCAGTCACCATTTTTATGTGTAGATATTGATGAATGCAGCACCCTACCAGCTCCATGTAGTCAAGAATGCAACAATACAATTGGATCATTTGTGTGTTACTGTACAGAGGGATACTATTTGGGTGATGATATGAGGACCTGTCATGGTAAGGATCAGTGTGTATGTTCTATTAGGCTATTCTGTGACTCACATGAGTTCTATTAGTGGTTCTTCATCAGTCTGTAAATGTCTTGCATTGAGAATCAGTCATAATGGTCATGCTGGGAATTTAACTATTGAACTAATAACTACAGCCTAAAACTTTTTTGTACATTGTAGCCTGTAAAATTTAATGTCACATCTATATTACAAGTGCTAGCTACATAATATTATGTAATGTAGCTAACTGGTAATACTTTTTGTGACCGGATTACAAAAAGGTATACCATTTTTGCACTAAATACAAAAATTAATGTATCTTATGTCACAAACAGTTAGCCAGGTTATTACACTAATGGTTTCCACTGTTATCCTTCTGCCACTCTGCTGGGTATGCTTCTGTGGCCTTGTCTCTGGAGCTCTGTGAAACCACGGAGATGATCTGACACCCTGATATCACTCTGGCTTTGCTGGAGCAGCTCTCGTAGATTTGATCAGATAGCATCAATAGGCTGGATCGCTTTTGGGACTGCCGTAACAAGTGCTCTCAGTGGATACACAGCCTCCTCTGGGCCTGGTAGCTTCAGTCATTCCTTTCCTCCATTTCTTGCTCCTGTAATTTTCCCACCCACCTCTCCCCACCCAACTACTGCCTACACCAGATTGAAAAGACCTTCAAAAATGCCCCCCAAGTGTTAGGTATCATTGTACTTTATTATTACAATGAATAGCTCCACTTGTGGTAAATGTTTGGTGGTTACAACTTTATAGCCATTGGCAAGCTATGATCAATTGAATACTTCAAACTTCTCCATTTGCATGTTGTACAATGTGCAAAAAAGGCCGGGTACCTTATCACAAATCGGGACATATCGTGAAAGACACTCACTCAAGTAAACCAGTAAACTTCAATCTACTCAATATTCTTCACTTGAATTCTATGTAGCATTGTGATGTGATCTAAGTGTTGGGAGTCAGAGGTGGTCAATATTACATTAGATACATCATTCAATATAAGAAGATACATCATTCAATATAAGAAGATACATAACAAATAAAATATCTTCTATAAGTTCTATCACTTCATGTTATTCCATCATATCCTGTCACCGTACCACTAAAGCAATTTGCCCACCATCTGTATATCCTAAATGTTTGGCTTTGATCAAACTTCTATAGCATTATTGTCAGTAAGAGTTATCTGTTTTCACCTGTAATAATTTTGTGTTTATACAACAATAAAATAATACTTAACATAATTAATTTTAGATGTTGAGGAGTGCATGCCACAACTAGAGTACTGTAGGTTGGGGAAAGCTTCATGAATGACCCTCTTCTTTGCATACCAGTCTTGTGATGTTGGCTCTGTGTAGTATAGTGGGGTAGGTAGTTTTGTGATTGCCAAAACATTTCCCACACGTAATTTTCCCTCCTACTGTATTCTTGTATAGACAGAAGAGTGTTTAGGAATTAATGTTTAGAAAAGCCATTCATTGTCATAACTTCAATTTAACCATTAGTGGGTAGCTAAGGGTTCCTACATGCTTAAACTATTTAAGGATGAAGGATGGTTTACAGAGACAATCAGTCATGAATAATGTTAGTACCACAGTTTGAACAATGCAGAGAGGCTATAACGTAACTGGAATTTCCAAAACAAAGAAACAGGATGTTCTAGGTATATTGTATCCACCAAAGTTTTGCCTCAGTCTGAATTATTTGTTACTACACACTGGACTACTCTGTACCATCACCTTTATGTGGTGATTATGAACTCATACATTATATGCATCTATACCATGCAACACCAAGGATATTGTATGGCATTCAATTACCCCCCACATGGTGAACCTTATATAATTGTAGGTGTTTAGAAACTACTTATGGACTCAACTGTTTTGTAACTGTTTTAAATGTGTTATAATTTATAAGAGTCCAAACATCTGCTTTTTTGCAGTTCATAGTAACTTGACTTATAGAGGCGAATCGTATAGGGAGGAAGGTTATAAATCTAATGGCATTCATTTATTTATTCTGGACAAACAGCACTGCTGAGGCTATCAATACCCCCAAAACATTGTACATATGCAGCTAAAGTAAGGGTATCACAGTGAACCTCATGCATTGTTAATGTGTAAATTTGTTGTCTGGACTTTCAGCTTATTGGGTGACATAATGTTGTGTGTTGGTCCAATAGTTACGTAATTGTTACTATCACTTCAGTTCTTCTGGCTTCATTGCTCTTGGCTACAGCTCTATTGACTGTTGATATTCAAATGCTATTAGAAGTATGTACTGATATGGTACAGTGTAAAGGTGCCAAGCTGAAGCCGAATAAGCAGGACTACCTAAGTAGTTGATTGTAGTGCTATTCATGCAGCGTTCGAGTTAGAGTATTTCTAAGTAGGAATAGATTTTTTAAGCTATACAAAAACTCTGAATTTTGGCTTCATGTGTGCATGATGTGTGTGTAGTTGTGTTCATACAGTAGCTTGTGCTATAGACAGCATACTGAATTATCTGATATGATATGTTAATACAGTTATCATACCTTGACACAGAACATGAATCTGAAAGTGGTGAATCAAACAAGATTTCTACTGGAGCTATTGTAGGCATAAGTGTTGGTATTGTTCTAGTTGCTGCAGCTACACTAATAATTTTTCTTGGGTAAGTCAGTTATTGTATGCATGTATAATGAGGTATGTTAGTATGGTGTATCATATTACATAGACTGCATCATCATAGCCATGATTGTCATATAGCCATAATTGTCATATTCATTTACAGTGGGCTGATCCTTTACTACAAGTCAAGTTATTGTGGATCAGTCAAAGTAAATCCTGAGAAGCCATGTTCAAATTAACTTTTATCATTGTAACCTTGTATATAACTACACTCAGTTAAATTGTGGTGTTATTATATCAACATGTTTTATCATACTGTGTATGTTTTGTTTAGTGTATTAATTCTGTGTATATGCCTAAAACACAACAACGCCGGCCTGCATTACAATCTGAATGTATTGGGAAAGTGTATGATATATATAGGTATGGCTGAGAGAAACACACTTACCTTAACAATGACTCAGTCATCCCACATCATTTTATCATAATTGCGGGGCTTGTGAGAAGACTAAAGCAGAGAGTCATGTAGAATTCTGACCCATGTGGGAGGAAGAACTCAATTAGATACTTATTAAATTTGGGTATTAAATCAGTAATGTCATGTGATACCATGGTATTCCTTAACTATGTTATGTTCTCTGAAATATAGTTGAAAATTAATCTACATTCAACTCTCTCAGATATCTGCATGGCTCTGTTTAGTCATTACTTACACTCTGTGTAGATAGTGTACAAGTACACAGTATGCTAGAAGTAACAGCATCATGAAACAGAAGTATCTAGCTATGTGCAATAAAAGAAAAGGCTCTTAAGTGTTTATCTTAGTTCAGTAGCTAGTGAAGAAACCATCATGATTGATGAAACAAAAGTGTGAGCATGTAAATCCTCAGGCAACATGCGACCACAATCAGGACCACGAATGGAACAAATGTGGGCATGGCAAGGAAGAACAAAATACAAAAATAAATTATAAGCTACAATATATACATAAGTACTTAACCTAATTTATAGTGTGCCACTCTTGCTAGAAAAATTCTGCTTGCTATATTGCTAGTCTATTAGAAACTAACAATTTTGTGGTGAGGAAATGAGATGACACAAATAGCTAGCTAGCTATGTTGAAAACAATGTGGTTACCCAAACCATACATCCACCATGACCTGTGATAAACATAGATATATATGAATTCACTTGTGGTCGAGACTATTTCCAGGTGCATGGTCATCACCGATCAACAAATCTTTCATCTGACACACGTGCTTGCAACTCACGATTAGTTCATAGCTATATCGCATCAGAGAAGCTGCTACGTATTAAAAGGAAGTCAACTCGAATAGAAATCACGGGATCACGTGTCGTATCAATCTATTATTTCTATAATTATAGCAGATTTGAAGTGGAACGCTAAGAAAAGGAGAAAGTTATGAAGACTGTAGTCGGTTTACGGATAGTATTATGTAAGTAGTGTATGTTGTATCGGCTGTATATGATGCTAACTGCGTAGCTACGTGAGAAATTTCCCGGCTTGCAACTGTTAAAGTGACTCGTATCACCACATTGCTTTGTTTTCGTGAAGTCTTTCAGGCAGTTAGTCAGACTTTTTACCCTTTCCATGACAATGTAACGAACCCAATGTTGTGGACCGTCAAGTTTTGTCAGCTTTTATGGTCCGTATAGTTGACAAGGGCCAGTACGCGCATGCAATTCAGTAGTGACTCGCCCAGGTTCCTCAGTTGTATGACTGGGTAGCTACATGTATGTTAAAAAGTTATTACTATAATTATACTCTTGCATTGAGGCCGGATTGAGGTTGTATATACGTGCAAGAGGTCACCTTCCATTCATTTTCTAGTTGGCTACATATTAATAACAAGATGCTACTGATACAGTAATCTAGTTGCTATTTTTTGAATTGAGAACTTTGTATCATTGTACAGTTTAGCAACATTTAGCATGAGCCATCTGGGTTCACCCCGTGATATATTAGGCCCCTATTTGGTGATTATTAGTTTCTCATCCAGTCTTTCTAATTATTATGATGCAGGCGGGAGGGCATTACCATTAGGCCATTATAATATTAATACACTGATGTACAGACCTCGGCAAATTTTCGTTCTTCCTTCCACAAATTAACATTGGATTTTAGTTGCAATCGTGCTCTATCAACTTCATCATAGCAGAATTTCAGTTGACTGCTGAAAAACAGTCGAAAATAGAATCTAAAACAACAGTTCTCCTGGCGATGTGTAGTGCACTGTAGCGTTAATTTTAAGAATGACATCGTGTTTCAATACCAATTATGACGGTCTGGTATCACGTGTTCTTCTAAGCATGCACAGAGTAAATAATGGCTTACCATGCTGTAGCCTAAGAAGGGATGCGGGCAGTGGATGAGAAACTAATAATCACTGGCCTTATTGGTGAACCTTCCAGCATATGACGTAGCTGTGTTATTTAAATCCCACTTGATTTTGATGACTATATGTTATAGTTGCATAGCTACCCATGGAATGACATAGTTACTTACACAAAACACAGGACTATAAATAGAGCTGTCACAATTTGTAATTGCTGGTTCTATTGATAATTTACAATGTAACAATGGTAACCATGTGCTTACATTTTGTGAACTGAGTTCATTCATCATAGCTGTGCTGTCAGCTACATGTCAGAGCTATATAGATTGAAGCTAAAACCTAAGATAACAATAATTGGGTATATTTCTTGATATGAAATTGTAGTGCACTGTATTTATAGAAATGACTCATGTGATAAGCTATCGACTGTGACAAGATTATTATGTGCAGCGTAACTATTATAGTAGTAGTAGTACAGAGATGATCAATTCTGTTACAATAGTACAGTCGTGATCAATAAAAAATATCTCAGCCAAGTCCTGATGTACTGGAAGCCTTACATATGTGTTAATGAGAGTGCTGAGATCAAAGTAAGGGGGTGCAAAACAACAGCTTTGGGTTCAGCAGATAACAGAGCTTAGGTTTCTTAGCAACTGTCAATATTCATATCATGCACCTAAATAAGTTAATCTTTTGTTATAAAAACTTTAGACCTCTAAATTAGATTTACAGGAATGTCTAAAAATAACTGCAGTTACAACAGAGAGTAATTGAGAGAGATGTATAACAAATATTATGTACATTTATATAATGTTTAGTGCCTCTTGTAAGGAGCTATACCTTCAATACTATGGTTTCACTGCTAAATGGCAGCATAGACTAAGCGTACTATTCTGTTATTGTTTCTCCATATCAGGTACACTGACTGTCACAGTACTATTACTACTATTACAGGGAACTGCTGGTAAGTCATGATACACATTTATAGCACATGACTGATATTCAAGCTGTTTGTTTTTATCGTATTTCAAAATAGTGAATAATGGTTGTACATTTGATGGTCAAATAAATAGTCTTGTAGTAACAGTTTTTGACTGAATAGCTCCATTATGCTAAACACATGATAATTTGTTATTTTATCTTTAGCCATTGACATTACTGGGAGCGGACAACCTGGTAAGTGGAATATACACATTCATGGGGATTCACAATGGTGACAGCACTCCCATAGGAACAAATAGCTTTATGTATAGGCAATCCTTGTTGCGGGTCCAGACTTTGAGTGGTCATATGTCTTGCTTTCTCTACATTGTTTCTTCGTCAATTTTGCTAAACAGTCTCCTTTTCACTGTTACATTGGGTCAGTGCACCAGTATTATGCTAGTTTGTGTTGAACTGCATGGCACCAATAATATTTGTGGCGATATTACTAAGGTATTACTAAGAACCACAGACAAGGATAATGGGTTCTTTGATAATGGGTTCTTTGTAGTGATGTCACCAATATAAATCCCTTTTTACTAACAATTATCTATGATGCATATCTGTGTTGGCTGTGATGCTTAAGTGCATCCCTTTACATCAGTTTAATTATGAGATATACAAGGGCTTCAGTGTTGGCAAACATGAAATGAGCTGCTTTATTAGCAAGTCCATAACATTGACTTGGGGTACTTCCATTGAGACAGGATGACATTATCTGTACCTTACAGTGTATTTGTATGATTTTATCCTTAGGCAATGACAATACTGGGAGTGGACAATCTGGTGAGTGGAATATATGCATTACTGTAGACTATGTGTGTGTGTGGTCACTATGTGCATTCCTTTACATAAAATGAGGTCACGAAGTAAGCCTACAAGGGCTTCAGTGTGGGTGAAAAGGAATGAATTACCTTGTTGAAGTGTGAATTTCACTTGAACCATTTTAGATTGCCAATAACTCACCACACACCAGAGTTATGACACACCAAAACTGTGAATTTCACATTTGCACCATTAGGAAGCCTATGACGTATGTACAAATAGTGTAACAGGGCAAAAAGTTATAAAGCTATAAAAGTTCTCCTGTACATTGCTATTGGACATCCGGTTTGTCTTCGTGGTGCTGTGAAGAGAGAGAAACCATCATTATTTTGAAAATGAAAAACAAGTAATTTGTGGTAAACCCAAAGAAGTCTGATCATGTTCAACCATTACAAAGTCTTTTATTTCTTTTCAGCTATAGGAACTCCAAGTAAACACGTACATACAATAGCTAGGGTAATGTCATAATGGAAAAAGATTGACTAGACAAGATGACATTATCTGTACCGTACAGTAAAAATTACTGAGTTAGTGTGTGGTTGAGCATGGAATGAAATGCTAAATGTGTTTTGTAGTGTAAGCCATATACATGTTAAAATATTTGCTTCTGCAAAAAAAAATCTTTGCTAGTATTGAGAAATGATGGTATTAAGTGTTCAGACTGTTATAGCTTGCCCATGATTGAAGCTATGGGCATCAAATTTTTGCACTGCTACAACAATTTTCAGAGCATCTATTATACAAGTAGTCAATAGCCAAAACTCCATCAAGGAATCAGACCACTAATAAAGCTCACAACTGGCACTTTTAAAAGTCAAGCAGACTACCTGACTCTGACAGTGAAATTTAATAGCGTACTCAGGTAGCATTAAATTGCCAAATATTGACCCTTTTGTGCTTTTTTGTAATTTGCCAAAGAAATAATCTATTGACTTCAGGTCTTTGTGATTCTGTTTGCCAATCCTTGGTCCTCTTCTGTAAATTGGGAGTCCCCTACAGTCATTCATTTACCAACAGTGGCAATGTAATTGAGTAGGTATAACATCAATTGTCAGATGTCGTACACTTGTACATTTTTGATATCATTTGTTAACCACCACCACCATTCTTTTGGATGGGCATGTTATCTGTGTCACCATCTGAAGTATTCCATATGACACCTCTGATACTTAATAAAGTGCTCATGTGTTAAAATTCATTTAATTTGTGTGCATAGTGTTAGTTGGATAAACAATGAAAAAACTTAAATTTAACCAGGTGGTGCTAATACAATGCCTTGATACTACAGTCCAGTATTTTCACCAGATGGTTTTCTGTGTATTTTATTTTGGCATACAAGGGTACGGTACGTGTGATGGTTTCCAGCTTTGTCATTTGCACACAAGACTGAACTGGAATTCTTTATTTCAAATATTCTAATGCTTTTCATTACCACTTTAAATACAAGTGCAAGTTTGTGGCTGTAAAGTGTCTTCTTTACTTTCATCCTTTATGTTTAGCTATCATGGCATATGTACAGACACCTGAGGCTGTATGAACTGTTTAATATCACATGGGAATTATTTAGAATTGTTCTTTGATAAGTTTCGTTCATGTGTCACAGTGTTTTTGAGTGTAATAGAGCTTGAATAAGCAATGAAAATACTCTGGATATGATATCATAATTGATTCGGTTTAATACAGAAAATTTTTACTGATCAAAATTAGGTGCTCATCAGCAATTAATAACTTAAGTTAGCTTTACGTGTGTGGTGAAAATTAAACCTGCCATTATGGACAATAGGACTGGTTTTCCAGAGCTACGTTTGAGGACAATATTTTCTTGCAGTAGACATTTCCAACCATGAACCTGGTTGAAGTCTACTGCAAGAAGTCCTCGTGGATAAGGCCATAATTGGTACTATACATCTCATTAATCAGGTGGCTCTGTTACTGTGGCCCTGTTGTTGTATCCCATAGTCACTAAGTCAAGGTAGCTGGCTATAAGAGTATATAACTGAGTTTCCTAGAAAAGCACTTTCCACGTGTTATTTGTAAGGTGAAAAGTAAAGACTTTATGACTTTATCAAATAAAATGCCACCGGTATGTTTGTTAGTGCCTTGGGTAGTGAAATGGATTTACTAGACATTGTTTTACTAGAGCTGGAATATTAAGTAGCTTTAGTTTGTAGTTAATTGTTTACTAACAGCCAGTATCAACAGTTGTAATTGGTATGTTTATAAAAATTGGTCGTTTTAAAATGTTGTGTGGCAACAAGTGTTTGTTTCACCATCATATAATCATAATGAACCATTATCAGATTCTATCCTAGACAATTCCAGCTTGCTCAAAAGATCCCCAACTGCTATTACACAATGTTCCATATCGTTGATAGCAAAGCCATGCATACCACTTAATTCAATTGTTTTGCTTTGCTACATTTTGATTTAGAAAGACAATGCAACTGCATTCATGATAGGTAATGCACAATTCATTTAGTAAATGGTTTGTCTAGTTGCTATTCAGTACAAGTTCTTATGGGTGCTATTATTGTTATGTTTCGTTTAGTGGGGTTTAATTTTATTCAAAGGTACTCCAGTCTCCAAACTTGTGATTCTCTACAATGTTTTGTTCCTAAAAATATTTTTAATCCCTTGAGATAAGCTGTATAATTTTGAGGGAAAATACATAGGTTTTCATTTACTGTATAATAAAATATACATTCTATTTAAGAATGGATATTAATTTTATTTTCTTGCAGGTGCCTTGCAGTTTCTAGAATTTGGTGAAAATAGAAGATTTGTCATAAATCGTGTCAGTTCAGATGCAGCATCAGAACCAATTTCTATACCATTTGGATTTCCATTTGGTTCAGTAATTCATACTTTAGCATATGTAAGTAAATTAGCATTAAAGGGACAGTGCGTTGATATTGTTTACATGGCAAAGTTGTTTAAGTTTAATATCCAACATTACTTAATTGCATGACGTGGAATAATAAAGTAGTGGGCAAAGTTTGTAAAATGTGCTTTAATCTTGTACTCCTACTGCTATGAAAGCATAGCGAGACACAGCTGTATGAAATTAATGCTGCACAACCAATGGCGGATCCAGGATGGGGCATTTGGGGCAAATGCCCCCCCCCTTAAAGAAATTGCATACAAGATCGAGATACTCTAATAGAGCAGTCGATTACTCTAATAAAGCAGTTACAATGTTCATGAGGCAGTGTAGCTTACCTATGAAGCTATAAATAGGATTTTATTTTACATAACAGGCACGATATATTTGGTAAAGGATAACTAGCTATTATTGTTGTGACCTTTTTTTTTTTTTTTGGTCTTCAACTGTTTTTCAGCAAGGTGCCCCCCTTCTTTCCAAACTCTGGATCCGCCCCTGACAACAACCTATGTTTGTGTATACACACGTATCACAACCAGGCAAATGTTGTTGTTTTTTTTAAGAATAGATGAACTGACCCTAATGGCATTTCATCCACCACACTGTAACTCTGAGCTAAGACGTTCTATTTAAAAGGTTTTCCCTATACCTACAATAGTTGGACTGTTACTATCGTCATTGTTGAAGTGCTGCACAGTGATTGTCACGAGATGCCTGTTTATCATCTGTTACAGTTTTGTGTAGCTATAAAAACATATCATATTTCACTTGGCTAACTAGTGGTGTACAAGCATGGATCCTACCATTCCTGGTATACTTTCTGTAAAAGTGTGTATAATTACGGTTATTTAATGATTTCACTGGCAGTGAAATAACGTGGATCGAACTGTTTTGATACCAACGCACTGTCCCTTTAAGTCATACGCGTATCTTGAGGAAGTTTGTTCAGCAACAGAAATTAATTGAAATTATCTCTTATGATTAGGTTGGGACTAATGGAATTATCTCATTTAGCCGACCATTTTTACTATGGAATCCTGAGTCTTTTCCTGGTGGTGTATTCAGTAGTGTGAGAGATTTTCATGTGGTTGCCCCTTATTGGTCTGATAATGACATTCGCAGAGAAGGCACTGTTTCCTATGAAGTGTTTCAGCTACAAGCTACTGGTGAATATGGGGACAGATTGTTAGATGAAGTCAGCAGCTATATTAGAGCATGCACCAACACGTCTTCAAATTTCAAGGGAAGTTTTATGATATTGGCAGAGTGGAGAGGTGTACACCCGTATCCTCATGGTGCTGCTGGTGCACCTGAGAATGATCCATTTCTTACTCAGGTGTGTGTATATCCTTAATATAGTCTTGAATATTCATGCATACCTTTACAGACCAACACTTACCAAGCAGTCGTGATTACTAACTTGGTGGAATCCTACGTGATTTTTATATATGAATGTGGTTCAATTGAATGGGCCGGTGAATTTACATTTCCTACAATTGGGTTTAACTCACCTTCTACTGCCGATTTTTTTAACCATCCTTTTACTGGACAAAGTTTTGCCAACGAGATAGCATGTAGAGAGAGCAACCTGCTGTATCAAATCAGTGTTTCCCAAAGTTTTGTAGAAGAACAGAAGCAAATGTGCCTGGAGTGGTATTCTTCAGATATTGATCGGTTTAGAACAGCTTCATTATCGATAAGTGCTCTTGACTCTTTAACAGAGTCTTGTCCTTGCAGTCTATTCCAAGCTTTTTTTGACTTTAGATATTTTTTGTTTTCAATCACAGAAAATACATGGTGCTTTCTTTTAAGATTTCGTAGCTTTCAGTTTGGCACTGACAGGGAATGTTGTTACAGTTCAGATTTTGGAGCATTAATTGTTGGTCCTACAAATGGAGGTTCTCTACTAATAGTAGATGGTACATTTGAATCATATGAGCAGGACAATTTCTTGCCCAAGTCAAACTGCTGTTCTGACCTAGTTGGATTATGTGACTTATATTTTGAGCGACGCCCATCAGATACTTGTGCCAGATACAGACCACTAAGACGGAGTGAGTGAGCTTAATGGAATTAATAATACGTGTGCTATGTGTGCATAATTTCAATAGCATGGATGTGGGGAGACCCCCACTTTACCACCCTTGATGATTTCACATACACGTTCAATGGAGTTGGGGAATATGTGCTATTGAGATCTATGGGTGAATTCAATGTAGAGTTTCAGGGTAGAACTGCTGTAGTACCAGACTCTAATGCCACTGTGTTTTCTGCTTTTGGTATACAGCATGAAGATGATACAGTTCAGGTAAACCATACTGTAACTATTTGCTTATATGAATATACTTATAATTGAGTATGGCACTGTGGAAAATGTGTCAGAGCTTGCTGTCTTGTCACTTCATGACATGTTTTGTATATATGGTGTTATTATGTATGTATGTGTTGTGTCTTTTGTGTACTCCAGTACGGAAGAGCAGCTTTGCCTTTTAAATAAATAAATAATCAATCAATCAATGTTGCTATGTAGCTGCTCCTTGTTTGTGGTATGTTCTTCTGACAATACTACTCAATAGAACAGTCAGTCAACATTCACTAAAAAGGAATTATTTATATCGAACAATGTATTATTGGAATGCTTAGTTGAAAAAATCGCAAATTATTTTGCTTTACCACAAAATCACCTCTCCAGCCTTCAAGTATGTTACTGTAAGTGTCAAGTGCCTCTAAAAATAGGTAATTTGTTAGGCGTGGAATGGTAAGATTCAACTGTGAAACAATGCCATAGGACTCTAGACTGTATTTAGGTTATAGCTATTACCATGTCTCAGAATAGCATCAGAAATTTTACAGAACTGCTTGTGAAAAATCTAAAATTTTAAGGTGCAGCACAAATTAATATTTATAGATGGCTGATCAAAATGCTATTGATTATATTGGGTAATTGGTTTTTAAAAGTATCATGACATCATTGTTTTTGTTTCTTGTTTAGTTGAGTGTTATGGATGGAGACTTTGTTGCTTTATTAAATGGAAGTGATATTTCAAGTCAACTGGCTACAACTGGTGCCAACATTTCTAATACCACATATTACTTTGAGAGAAGTGCAAACAATTCCATGATGGTGCAATTTCCATCAGGATTAGGACTCACTGCAAACTACTCGAATGGAATACTCAGTTTTGTTCTAAATCTACCTCCAACATTTAACATCACTTCACAAGGATTACTTGGAACATTGAATGGTAACATTTCTGACGATCTGATCTTCCGAAATGGAACTGTGCTACCAACTAATTCCACTGATAGAGAAAAGCATTCATTTGGACAATCATGTATGGCAATTATATTACATTTTATAATAGTTGCAATAACTTTCTTTCAGGGCAAATCACTGCAGATGAAAGTATTTTTACATACGCTTCTGGTCAGAATGTGGACACATTTTCTGATCCTAATCATGAGCCACCATTCTTGGATGAGATTAGAGCCAATCTAGAAGGAAACAACACCCTTTTTCAAGTGTGTGGTGATAATCTTCAGTGTCTGTTTGATGTGGGACAAACTGGTGATGAAAATGTGGGAATGGATACCTTACAGTTTGAGGAACAAGTAGAAGAACAAGTCATTATGTCAGGTATGATATACTCAGACTATTATCTAGTAAACCTGTATATATGATACTCTCTGTAGACACCTTTCCACCAAATGTAACGGCTCCAGAAGTGTTTATGGCCACTGTTAACACCAGCTCTGTGTACCTATTCATGGTTACTGGAAGTACAAGTGTCAACGTTAGTGTCAATGGGCAGTTTGTCTTACCTTCAAACATAGACCTCACTAATACATCTGATGTTGATTATATGCTTACTTGGAATCCACAAGATGTGGAAGAAGAAGTTAACATCACAATTGTGGCTAGTGTAGGAAATGTATCATCAGTGTCCAATCCTCGTGTGCGGTTGTGTGGTTGTATGAATAATGGAAACTGCACTGAAGCTGGTGTCCTAAATCTTGAACAACCTTTCACAGTACTGAACTGTGAATGTCCTCCAGGTATACTATTATTGTATGAATACTTTTGTGTGTTATATTGCTGTGTATTTGTGTAGCGTATGATGGAAACTTTTGTGTGTTATATTGCTGTGTATTTGTGTAGCGTATGATGGAAACTTTTGTGAAGGTGATGCTAATGGTTGTGCTGAAACATCTTGCTTTGAAGGACAGATGTGTGTGGACAATACTGCACCACTGTCTGGTGCTGAATGTACTTGTCCCATTGGATATATGGCTGTTGACTCCAAATGTGCTGGTATGTGTAGTGTATTTGTATAGGTTGAAGGATGGGTGTATAAAAATCAGTATTATCTTTACAACACATAATAACAGCATACAGTATACATGTGTACTCTTCGTTTCCCATAAAAATAACATGATAAAACAAGGCAAATCTTTGTATGTATGTTGTGTACTTATAAATAACTCAGTACTCCATTTAGTCAACCTACCATTTACATACACACAGATATCAATGAGTGCAACACTCAGAATCACAGCTGCACTGAACTACAAATGTGCGAAAATACAGCTGGTAGCTTCACCTGTCCTTGTATGGCTGGTTATCGTCCATCATCTCCATTACTCTGTGAAGGTAAACACATACTGGCTATTAGTATAATATGTTTAAATTTGTGTGCTTTGTGTCTCTGTAGATATAAATGAATGTGCTGAGTTCAGTGATAACTGCCATCAACTGTGTAACAATAATAATGGATCCTTTAGCTGTAGCTGTAGGCCAGGATTTGAATTAAATCCTGATAATGTCACTTGCAATGGTAATTATAAAGTTTATAATAATCTGTTAGCCACTGAGCAATTATATTACAGTTACAAATGAATGTCCTACGAACCATAGCTGTAGCCAGTTGTGTAGTGTTGATCCTGATAGTGGAATGGAATTGTGTAGCTGTGAACGAGGGTATGTACTAGACAGTGACAACACAACTTGCAGTGGTAAATAGTTGTATTGTAATTTCTTCACATGTTAATGGTGTTGATTCTGTACAGATGTTGATGAGTGTGATATTGATGGGAGCTGCAGTCAAAATTGTAGCAATACTATTGGCAGCTTTACATGTTCCTGTAATAGTGGTTATACATTAAACATTGATAACAGAAATTGCGATGGTAAACATATTATAAATCCTACCATATTTTATTGACATGTACAACTATTGTTTTATTGCAGTACGTACCTTGTCTTGTCTTTTGTTTAGATATTAATGAATGTTCAAGCTTCCCATGTATGACAGGCTTGATGTGTCTCAATACTCTTGGTAGTTTTGAGTGTCAGTGTCCTAGTGGTACTGTAATGATGAACAACATGTGTAGAAGTAAGTTACAGTATAACAGTGCAAAATGTCACTGACATTTATAGCTAACATTTTGATAGTAACATAATTGATTATTGTGGAAATGAAAAGTCTTCACCTACTCTAATAAACTGTAAATTGGGTTGATATATTGTAAATGTCTGACTGCTTTATTAGAGTAATTTTATGCCTCAGGAATATACAATGTTGATGCAACCATCATAGAGTGAAGCCATCGAGTGACAGTCATCCTGTGACCAGGTTTTGCTCCATCCCATTGTAGATTCCTAGTTTTCAAGGCCTTAAATCCAAACTTCTCAACATACAATTGTTATTTTATTATTAATGCTTTATAGGACAAGTACTGAAGGTCTGTAGGACACCTGGTCCTACACCCTGTTTAAATATGTGTATAAAATTCTAAAAGGGGATTTCTGAAAACTCTCCCCACAGGGGTACAATATTGGCCACACGTGTGTCTTGATCCCTTAGACTTTGTATTACCTGTTATTTTATTGTAGTTGTGATCACTATGCCACCATCTCCATCAACCAGTTCAATTAGTATGACAAGTTCAACTGTGACAAGTTCAACTATGACAAGTTCAACTATGACAAGTTCAACTATGACAACCTCCACTGCAACACCAACGCCAACTAGAACTGTTGGTAACCAAGATGATGATGATGATGATGGATTATCTGGTGGAGCCATTGCTGGCATAGTAATCGGTTGTACAGTGGGTTTAGTACTGATAGTGATAGTAGTCATTGTTGTTGTAGTATGGTAAGTATGTTGATGATAATGTACAATACAAACAATGCATCTGACATCTTTTATAGCTTGGACCGACATCGTACTAAGACAGTGACAATCACACCGAGCCTTGTGTACAAAAATGTGAGAACTTCACCTGAAGTAACCGGCAATGTCTATACTGAGATGTCACAAACAACAACACACTCGCAAGAGAATGGTGGCGGGGAAGAAGAATTTTCTCATTTATAAAAAACATTTTGTTTCCGCGTATAATATAATATATATCGTAACATTAATTTTAGTAGTGAAATCATATTGCCATAGTCTGCTGGACTCTGCATTAATGGTGTTTAGGAAGTAATTGTGAGATGCTGTATATAATTTTGTACATAGTTTTACCATCATTCTATTGTTTATACTGTGATTTCCTGTGAACATACTAATTCCATGTACAGTATAATTATGTAAACTTAGAATCTGTGTAGTCCAGCTTGCGTAGACAACTGTGGGGCTTATGTAAACATGTAGTATATATTGTTTGGAGAATAATGGTATATAGCTATATGTTCAATTCTAATTGCAGTTGCATAGGGAATTACCAATAAAGTATATAGTGGCGCATAAACCATGTAACTTCCCACATTGGTAGTACTCATGACTAGATCCTTTACCTTTGGTGACCTTTTTGGCTATTTTTGCACAGAAATTTGATAATTAAATTTTTTATCTCCTTGAAGCATTAATTAAAGTAAAGGTCTTGTTGAACGAAGCAACTTGGTCTATATGGGCATTCTCATGTGACCATTTATAATTTTTGAGATAATTTACGTCCCAGCAGATAATTTACACCCCATGAGCAGGTACACTCAATGAATTTTGCAGCTAATAAAAGTGATTATAACTTCAAAATGGAATTACCAATAAACTTCAAGTTATTTCATTAAACAAGACCTTTACTTTGTACAAGTTATATGCTTCAGGGAGATAAAGACAGAAATGATCAAATTTCAGTACAATCACCAAAGGTCAAATCTACGATGGCACTATATTAAAAAAATACATGTCAAGAGCAGAAGAAGACCTAGGATTCCCAAAGAGGGAGGGGGGGGGGCTAAGCTTAGGGCATGATCTATATAAGGAAAGTGGCAACTGGTTGATACAACTAGTAGCACAGTGTGCAAAGCATACTCAGCATGTAATATCTAGGGACTAGGGAGGTTTGGCAGTCTGGGAGTATGTCCCTTCAGGAAATTTTTTGCAAATTTAGCTTTCTGATTGAGATCACAATTTTTAATAAACCTTATAAACTAAACATTGTGTGCTGTTAAAGTAAAATCATTATTTTCTAGCAGTGCATGCATGCATGGTAACTAGCTTTCATAATTTATACTGGACACAGTATAAATGCTGCATGCAGTATGATATTTTGAGTTTAAAGTTGAAGTTCAAGGGGTCTAGGGGTTGGTCTTTGATCTTATGATGGATGTTTTATTAGTGTAGTTGACTGTTCTATTAGAGTATTTCGATGTTTAGCAGTTTTTAAAAATCAGCCGGACCCCCTCTTGTTGATTCCTATTTCAGCCTCACTCTTTCCATCTTTTCATTGTTTTAGATGCAATTACACCTGTACTGTAGCTTCTACTACCTTTCTAGCTGGCACATAGTAAAATTTTGGATGGGGTACTTCGGCCCCATGCACCCCCACCTTAGGACAAAGATAGAGCCTACGGAAACGTAGGCTCTATAATATCTATGATGAGGAGTACTATTATGTGAAAAGTTTCATGGTTTTATGAAGAAGTGCACGATTACACCGCCTCTGTACAACCACAGATAATAGTGTACTCTAATATCTATGATACAACGAATACACTGTGACGGATTATAATATAGCGGCGCGCGCACAAAATTATGCTCGAATATTTTTAAATGCGCGAAACTCTGTAAGCACCTAGACAACCGGCCGGCTGTGGGGGTAACGAAGCAAGTCTGAACACTCAGTTAAAGGATTTAGAATGAATTTGAAATGACAAGTGACAGGTAAGTAGTTTTAATCTCGTACTTGTAGGGCGGGTGAGCTGGCTCGTGGTTTGTGAGGGGTAGAGGAACTCCCAATTAATTTCGCTGTGCTCAAGTAAACCTGTGTTTTCGCTAGTGATGTTTTCATCGAAGCCTTTTCGCGGTGCAAGAAAGTCAGAACATACGCTAAGCAGAGACCAGTTCGGATGAAAAAGGACTACATTGCCAAAGAAGCTGAATATGAAGATTTCTTTGGCAAAGGTGCATCAAGCAAGCTGTACTTGTGTGTTAAAACTGGTCTTGAATTTTTCAGATACCGAGCTCTCTACAAAGGTCACCAACAAAGAAACAGTTTTGTAAGTTCTTCTATGCCTTGCAGTTTGTAAACTTACAAATAAATGAACTGCATGGTTAGCCAATGCGTATGAAAAAATTTGCTTCCCTAAACCATAGATACAGTATACTTTCCAAAGGGATTGGAAAAGGAAGTCGTGCATGAAAACATTCGTGTTTCAGTTTGCATCATCATGCGGTTGCTAAGGACAAAATAGCGAGCAGGTGTGTCCATAGCTTATCTGTTTATGGCTAACCTCACTTCAGGATGAAGGAGTTAATTAAGTCTCCCAGGAGAGTAACAAAAGTTTGCAGTGTTTGCAAGAGCCATGTTTTGACAAATTTGTGGTAGTGACACATTGGACGCTGGCAATTTCTCCAGATTTATTAATGTTTGTTTACTGACTGATTTTCAGCTACATGTGGCCTTGTAGCTGTAGAAATGGAACTTAGATCTATTCCATACTGTACTGCAAGTGTGTCTGCAACTATTGAACACTTGGTCACCAGGCCACGTTCAATTCCAGGGTTATATGATTACATTTGAAGGAGGCATGTATGGAAGCCTTGCATTCCATCAGACTATGAAGTGGATAAACATATGATTGATTGGTCCCAGTTATGACTTATATCAGTGGTCACAATAAAGCAGAAAGCATTGTTACAGAGTTGGCTAAAGCTACAGGCAGTGTTGGGAGTAACGCGCTGCTTATGTAACGCGTTACGTAATATTATTACTTTTGTGGTAACAAAGTAATATAACGAAATACGCTATAAAAACAGGTAATATAACTCAAGTTACTTTACTTGCAAATGTAACGCGTTACCTAAGTAATATAGTTACTGTAACGAATCTAATATTACGTAATATTATTACTAAAAGTAACGAAGTTACTAATCTCGTTAGTAACCCACTGAGTAACGCCTAGCCACAATGAAGTAATGAAGCCTACTAAGTGAGGCGTATTCACCAGCTACTTACTTATATCAAGACTTGCACATCGTCCAACAATGCAATCGTGTCACGTGATAAGGTGGTAGTTTCACACGTGACAACTTAAGGCTGTGGACACAAAGTAATATAATATGTAATATTATTACAGTTACTTTATTTTATGGGTAATATGTAACTGTAACTAAATAGTTCAGCTGCAAGTAATATGTAATATGTAACTAGTTACTTTTAAAAAGTAACTTGCCCAACACTGGCTACAGGTACTGGGGTAGCCCCACCAGTACAAAATGCGTTAAGTCAGTGGTTTATTGACAATCTCTCACACCGTAACTAATGACGAAACCATACACTTTAAATATTTCAACTGTACAGTGCGAATTTGTGTACACTGATTATGAATTACACGTGTGCAGTGTAGCCATGTGTTTTACATCAGTTCTTTTGAAAAAAACACTGACTGTTTAAACGTATAATTTGGTAGTGCATCTTGAGCTCTTGCTTGTCGGTCATCAGTACACTGTCATTAGATGAATGTCTAATCATGTGGATTGGATAAATTTTGTGTCTTATCAGAACATTCTGTCTTTCATTCCCATACCATACAGCTTTGGTTTCAGAGCAATCCAACACACTCATTACACCCCCCTAGTGTGGTAGCAGTTAATGATATGGTAAATTGATATCTAGCATTGGTCATGAGTGTACTAAAAGTTCACAAGTGTAAGTAGTGAATTTATACAATATGACAATCAATACAATAAATTGAAGTTGCCTATTACACTACACACTTGGTGTAGATTTCAAAACAAAACTGCTTCCCATCACAGAGAATTTGTGGGACGTTCACAAAAATGAGAGGGTGTGGCCATAGCATAATTCACTTACCTCTTAACATACTGGTGGCTTGTTTATTACAAAGCGCAGTCTCTTGTGGTTGCACACACATTCCTGTTATTGCATACAAGGCTAGGTTAATCAATTTGTCATGTTAAAAGCTGACAAATTGCTACTAGTTGACAAATAAAACCATATCTCGTGCTTGTAACTATGCATAGTATCTATGACAACTAGCTAGCGAAAGCAAAACACATGTTTTTTGAGCTTATGTCACATTGGGAATTTGTACAGAGACGTCACATGAGTTACTTCCATTTCCAATCCCTTTGGTATACTGTACCTATGCTTAAACAACTGCCAACATTATGTTAGTAATTGGAAGTATTACTAAATGTTGCCTTTTATTACCACATAATTAACCTGAATACCGTAAGGCAAGAAAATTATGTGGTATTGATTTTCGTGGACTTAAATTTCATGAATAAGACATCCACAAAATTCATGAAAATCTTTTGTATCTGACAAAATTCCTTACCTTACGGTATGCATTATTTGGCAGTGTTGTGAAGAAGCATCTGCTCTGGAGTTTTTATTGATCAAGAGAAATTGGTTCTACGATTGGCACATTCTTTTCACTACAGTGGAGAGTCAATTATCTAAACTAATATGGGGTAGAGTATTTGTATAAATGAAAAGTGTGATATACCAAACAGCTGTTTGTTTCAATACAGAGCTTTGTCCAAATATTTGAATAGAGTATACACCTATCAACAAAGTACTCTGACTAAACAGTTGTTTTGGCATTCAGTTCACTCTAGTCACTAGACTAATGGATTGAAACCTGTCTAAATAGGTAGCTGGTAATCCTCTAATGTGTCATTTGTATACAAAGTGACCTGCCTAATGTAACCATCTACTTATCAAGGTCAGAAAATTACAGCCCAAAGGTGACTGGCTTCGTGATTAATCCTTTGTATATGACCAAGGTGTGACCACCTGAAGTCATGCTCCTGCTCACATGAGTACTGTTCTTCAGAGGCACAAATGTCATGGAATTTGTGTGTAATGTATTATGACTACAAAATCGGCAACTGTATGATGATAGTTCAGGCACTGTTTATGATTCTTTATGAAAATAACAGAATGTGTCTTGTATTCTATTTTTTTTTTCATGTGCAGAAAGAGACCAGTACTGAAAGAAATTACCAATGTTAAGAAGAAAGAAGACAAAGGTACAATGGGTCACTGGTGGTTGTATTAGATGCATAATATATATGTGTTCTTATCAGTTACAGTTAATCACCGCAAAAGGACAGCTAAGAGGTGAGCCTTTATTTGTATGCTACTAATGTATATGTGGTGTGTGCGTGTGCGTGTGTGCTTGCATGCATATGTTAGTGCTGGGCAGTATGCCAGGATACCGTGGTGTTGTCATCAAACCAGTATTCACTTTCAAATCTATACTGGTGATATTGGCATGAATGCCATTATGTGTATTATGTTACAAGGGAAGCCAGACATCAGGTCTTTGGCATGGTGTGGTACATTTATTGACGGTTCAGTGGTGACCACAAGTCATAAACTGTGAGGTTTCAGGTTACAGCTAGCCTACTTGTATCAACTGTATATATGCCAGTTAGCAAAATGCATTTATAACCTGTTAGCCATGAATACCTTTTACTTGTGGTATATATCCAACTTTGGAGATTAACAATTGACAAGTGTTTTTCTAGTATACTAGAACTAGAATTAAAAGTAGTTTTAGTACAGCCTTTTCTTTTTAGTTCTAGGAACTAGGTATAATTCCATTACAATCTATTTACAAAACTGGTCTAGGAAAGTGATGTTTTTAAGGTTTTGAACAAGAACTAAACTAAAATTAATAGCTTTATAGTACCAATACTAGAACTAAACTAAAAATGCAACTACTACTACAACTGTTGTTTGAGATTTAGCTGGAGCCTGGTTGGTAAACTGACTATCCGGCACATTAAAGCCTGACTTTGAAGTACATATTAACATATGTAGCAGCTGGCTAGAAGCCATCAGCCAATACATCATGACGAAGCCATGCTACATCATGAAGTGACAATAGACTATTAATTGCACACACCTTTTCTTGCCATAGGTAGTAAACAACACCTGTTCATTGTCTTCGCTTTTGTATAAATGCTTTACATGTTCACATTGTCATCAGTGGTTGTCAAAGTCATCATTAGAACACGCAACCTCAACCTGCAGCCGATCCTTCAAGGCCTCGACGCTTGTTACCTACACATATAAGATGCATGATTTAACCTTTTTAAGAACAAAGGCAACTTTCCATTACTATCTCAGTGGCTTGTGACATTGTAGCAACCACTGCTCTGGTGGAAAGAATAATTTCTTCTGGTGGAGAGGTGACAAGGAAGAGACAAAATTGTGCGACAGACAAAAACTAGATCTTCTTATGTAGAAACAAGAAGTATATTGTTTAGGTAGGATGTTTTTTAAATCTTTGATTAGGTTCTACTTCTCAAAGTGGTATAGGATGATAATTCTATTACACCTAGTTAGTAATCAATTTTTTGTAAAAGTAATGAATAAGTATGACAAAGTATATTTTCTTAGCATCAGTGCTGTACTATAACTAATACTTACTAAATGGTAGGTACTATAATACTAACTAAACTTGTTTCAGCCATGGATACTAGAACTAATACAAAATATTACTGTTTCTAACAAGGAACACTAGAACTAAAATTGTTTTTAAACAATGAATACTAGAACTAATACTAACTTCTGGCAACTGCTAGAACTGTACTAGAGCATTATACCTGTATTAGAAAAACACTCACTGAGTTGACTATTTTTAAACAAATAAACTTGATTAAAAATGTGTATTAGTTGATTTCCAGGATACCATGAAATACCAGATACTGGGGTATTTTCCCAATACCAGATACCAGAGCAAAAATGCAATACTGCCCAGCACTAGTGTATGTGTGTAAAAGAGTGAGTGAGTGTGTGTATTAGTGTGCACAATGTACACATGCGCGTGTGTGCATATATTTGTGTAGTATGTATAGCATGCGTGTGCATGATGATCTTATCATAAACACAGTACCGAAAACTATTCTAATACAACATTCACTATTCTAATAGAACAGTCACCAAGTGAACCAGCACTGGGATACCTGTGCACTACTCAGGTGCTAGGAGTCAGCACAGACAAATCTTCCTGGGGGTATGGGTACCATAGGTCCCGCCTGGACCCTAAACCGCTGTTAATACATGGACAGCTAGCATTCATTTGCTTCCCCAGTTAACACCAAGTATCTGTTGATGTTACAGCTGGATAGGCTGCTTCCCCAGTTGACACCAGGTCCTGCTGGGTATACTGGAGCAATGTGAGTAAAGTTTCTTGTTCAAGGAAACAAAACAATAGCAACTGGGTATAACTGGACATCAAACCTGAAACCTTTAAATTATCAGGCCAAATGCTCTAGCCACTTGACTATGCTGCCCACACACACACGCACGCACGCACGCACGCATGCACGCACGCACGCACGCACGCACGCACACACACACACACACACACACCCACCCACACACACCCACCCACACACACACACACACACACACACACACACACACACACACACACAGCTCGCAGATTGGTTTTGATCTCTCATCCAAGCATTTATGTTACTTCAAATTACAAGGTCTGCTGAAAGTTCTGTTACAAACAGCACACAAAATAGGTGGACTGGTAACTGCATTAATGGCCTGTGTGGGTCACTCAGTCACACTGCATTTGTGCAAAGCTAAGCCTCTTTTACTGTGAAACCAGCACTCACACCTCTGACACACGCACTTATCCTGAAGTATACCAATTTTATTATTAACAAAACAACATCACTTTATTACCCCAGTGATTGGCTTTTAATCACTTGAAATGACTTGTATGTGTGTCTTTGTTTGTGCAGGCGAAAAGCTGAGAAGAAACCAACATCAAAGAAAATCATGGTAAGCTATGTACGGTGATCAATGTGGTAAAATGAGACATGTTATATGCACTAAGGTTTTCATTATAGATATGATTATTTACTGTAGGTGCAAGTTCCAGAATGTAAAGTCACCACTCCAAAGTTCAAGAGTATTCCTCTGCAAGAAACCACAGAACTTCAAGACTTTCTTACTCGTAAACAAATTCCACCAGGAGATAGTGTCACCACACAAGAAAACTCACAAACTGAACATCAACAATTACCAAAGACTGCAGACCAGGATGATATATTCAAAAATTTATCAGACATACCACAAAGTTAGTTAACTACACTGTCCAGCTTATTCAGAAACCTGGGGTTATTTTTTTAATTCATAATTCCATGAGTTAAACATGCTTATGTTGCTTTCTTTACTACTCAGTTACTCAAGAAGATGTTTCTATGAAGGAGTCCCCTTCAGTGTTACATGACAAACAACAGAATATTGTTACACTTGAAGAAGTTAGTTGTGTGTATTGCATGTTTGTGTATATAGCGTGTATGACATAAGGTGTATGTCCACTTGTGTTAATAAGGACCTGGTGTCAACCAGGGAAGCAATTACTCATTGTCCCATGTCCCTCACAACATGTGAGGTTCAGGTGGGACTTTATGTATGTGTACATTTACATGTGAGACATGACACAGCCTCCTGTGATGTAGTCGTGCACTAGCTTTTTTGAACTAGATCAAGAGTAGTGCCATGACTATGTGATAGTCAGCTGAAAGCTTTGTGTTGTGGTTTAGTGCATGCGTGTGGTGTTTGTGTGTAGTGTGAGCATGCATGCCTGCCTGCCTGCATGTGTGTTTGTTTGTTTGTTTGTTTGTTTGTTTGTGCATGCATTTCACTTTGATTGTGCACATATTATGGATCTTGGAAAAACAGGTCTATATGTCTAATATGACTATTTGGCTTTTCAGTAGCACTGAAAATCTACATTAAAGAGCAATCGTTCTGCAATTAAGATACCACCTGAAAGCAATGTCTGTATGTAGTAAGGTATACTATGTAATGCTTTCCTAGGATATGTCTTCTCCACTTCCAAGTATTAATTTCACCTTGCCAGCAACAAGTACTCCAATACACGGGATAGCAAAGAGCAGAAAAACAATTAATTTTGACTTAGATTGTGTAAGTTTAGAATTTGAAAAAGTGAACAAAAATTATTTTATTTGTGTGACAACAGACTCCAATTAAATTCAAAACTGCAGTAGAGGATTCTTATCAAGGTATTACTGGAAATGGTCCTCATCCAAGTTCAAAGGTATTTTTTGATAGTCACACTGTATGTATTGCTTCAGCAATCATAAATACGTATGATTTGTAATACAGTAGTGTCTGTTTGACCAAAATTGTGTTTCTAAAATAGTTACTCTAGTATAGTATTTGTATGTTTTACTTTGGTTAGATGAGTAAAAAGTATCATATTTCCTTTTTGCAGTATTTAACACCTATTCGGGTGGTTCAAATGTTCAAATAATGGAGTTTTTGTTGTGGTTTTATGCCATTTGTAATATTTTTGAATATTGAGACTGCTGTAATAACAGAGGATTTGAAGCAAAGACTACCAATATGTTGTAACTCAGATAATATGTAATAGACACTGAACTACTCTAATAGAGCAATCGATTGATGTTAGTTAAAAGTAGAGGTGTACCGATATGGATTTTTGGCATGTACCGATATCCGATATTGATGCCACCAAAGAAGCCGATAACCGATAGTCGATCCGATAGTCGATCCGATATTTGCATTATAGTTAAAAGTGTACATTTACCTACCCTACAACAATATGTACGTATTCATTGCTATACTCTGCCTGTGGTTGTATACAGCTTGGGTTTCTATGCAATCCAGACAATTAGGTACCCACAAACATTTTTATGTATACTCCCATGAAGCCTTAAATGGATATTTCTATAGTACTCTGCATTCTAATGCTTGTGGGAAAGCTGGTACAGCAAGTTTCCTTGGTTATCCTGTGACCCTTCTTTTATTACAAGGTACTCCATAACTGCTTCATTTGTAAAGACTGTGATAAGCTTTGTAACAGCAAACACAAGAATCGTGTGTATTTATGTGGCTTCTCGTGGTGTAGCGCTTGTTTCAGAGTGAACAATAGGCTAAAGAGCCACATGAATAACATAGAAAACCAATGCATAATCCATATATGTACAAACTATTGCTACTGTATAAATATCGGTAGCAATATCGGTCCTGCTGTTCTGTACCGATACCGATATTGGTAAAAATTACCATATCGGTGGCCAATATTTTAGCTAATCCAATTATTGGTACACCTCTAGTTAAAAGAACCTCATGCTTGTATGACTGAGATTCTACTTTAACTATTGGGATTAACATAAGGATTTCACTTCATGCAGGTACAAATACAAACTATATCCAAGGAAGACTCTCATGTTTGTCCATTACTGGTCAATGTTTGTTCAGTGCCAGTGGCTAAACCAAATGTGATCTCACACATATTGAGAATAAAGAAATCACCTGGTGTTCCTGTTGATGTGCTAATATTGTAAAGTGAAATTTATTTTATTGTATAAATTATTAATGCAGCTCTAAGCTCATTTATTCACTATATTTTTAAAATTATATTGCAATGTATGGACTTGAAAATTTATGTTTAACAATATACACAAAACATGACAATTAATGTTAAAAGTGATTGTTGAAAGTGGAGGAAGCTCCTGATTCCAGCTGTCATTGTGCATGCATGACTACACTGCATGTTGCTAGAGGCATATAAACTCACCACTTTGTCTTCTGAATTTAGCATTTTTAGCTATCAAGATTCCCTGCTTTAGATTTCTCATGGTTACCTAGTAAGATACCAATTCCAGTAACATAAACATAGTGATCAGTAGCTGTTAACTGTAGACAGAGACTGACCCATTATAACCATGGTTTGTAAAATTGTGGAGAATGTACAAACAAAGAATAATATAACAACCATGAAACATGACCATGAAACATGCATATTGTCTCTACAAGAGGATGTGTTAAACTATGTGTATATCATCAACTCCAAAAGGATCATAGCATATTAAGGTAATGATGCAACTGTTAGTCTAGCATTTAAAATTAAGTAATAAAGTTGTATGTTTACATGCATAACTACTGAACAGTTTGGTTTGATGCTAATAAACACAGGCATAAACTTGGGAAATTGCTGTAATAGTGATTGTTGTATTAGAGTAGTTTGCAGTTGACAAATATCTGCAATCAGTTAGCTAGTGTATAGTAGTGTTTGCACGTTTCTGCCAAAAAATCTCTGCCTCATTTTCCTTTCACGACAGCATGACAGTATTGGTTTGGCATGATCAAGCCCAAACATGCCTTCAGAGCGACCCAACAAGAACGGAATTTTCTACTAACTGACTGATGCCTTTAGCCTAACCAAGAGTTCATGGTATAAAGAGGGAGGCCTGTTTCTCTATATTATGAACTCTTGGCCTAACATAACTTGACTATGGATAATGCTATGGGCTTGATTCTTCATTGTTTGACATTGCTAGCTACAGGTTGAATGTTATAATAACATTAAAGGATTTATACTGTTTAGGCCGGATCAAGATGTTCCTGGTACAATGCATCATTGTGGACTTCCTTTGTGTCTTATTTCTTTCACTTCTTCCATGTAAGCATTGATTTGCAGATTGCATGTCAATGGCTCCTTTTTCTAACTATTACATGTAATTTTTGTAGTGACCGGATTGATTGCAGAGGCACTTCTCATACTGTTCTTTGCTCGTATTGTTGTGAAATGCCCACTTCACTTCAGTCAAGGCACACTTTCAGACAAAATTATATTTTTAGTTTTGTTCAATGCGGTATGTGCATTTTCTCTAGTCATAATTATGTTGCAAAAAAAAGCACATGAATTGAAATTCAAGTAGGAATCATAGGAAAAGCAATGAAACAAGGGAGGTTACCCGTACCAACTTGCATCTATAGCTACTAGCGCACATTTAATTGCTACTTCATGTTATCAAGAGCCTCCACTATTATTAACTCTTAGCTAAAATGACTGAAATATGCTCACTAGTATATCTTTGGGTGTAGGTGACCTCCCTTGCTTCAATACATAGTTTATTTCTATGACCCCTAATTGAATTCCTAGCTTTTACTGTAATTTGCAATGCTGGTTGTGGCATTAAAATTAATTTAACTTGTGAGAGTTAGTCTAACAATATTATTTTGTGTTTGCTACCAAAGCCTACACTGGAGCTTGTCCATGAGTGCAATGTGCGTTCATAGCTAACTCTCTTTACTTTGAAATATACAGAGTTACATACATCCAGGTCCATATCCTAAACACGGCCTCCTTGAAGTAGCCATGTTCCTAGGAAGCTATTATCTCAAGTCAAGTCCACACCAACAACTGGACATGGTACCAGCACCACCACACTTTAATTTCATGTTACATATGGCCTGTATATCACAGTACAACTGCATACTTACAGGATTAGCATAATATTTGCAAGCAACAGATATTAAAGGAAAAGTTAATATAACCATTTACGATTAGGTCATTAATCTACACCTTTTACATAGTTGTCAGAGTACAAACACAAAATGTAAATTTGTGAACAGTGCAATTGTATATAACTTTGTGTACAATACTAAGTATATGTTGCAGTTAGAGTAGTTATGGGTGTCTACCATTTGACATATGTGTCATCTGGACAGCAGGCTGGACAACCAGGGGTCTTTTATCAGGAACTATTTTTGATACTTTTACTGTTCTACTAGTTTTCTTATGGTACCACCTGCAAGGAGAAAATAATGTCATGTGGTGATATTATTTAATGTTGTGAGGGAATGAGCAGTGTTTTCTGAAGTCGAAATACTCAAAACTTTCCAAATCTATGTAGCTATTTCAGCTAAAACTTTATCTACATCACAAATTCACAAAGGTTTATCCCACACCATTGCATTCCTTGCAATGCATGCACACATGCTTGTATATACATACATGTAGCAACTGGGTATATAACTGAGCATCAAACCTGGAACCTTTCGATTAACAGGTTGACGCTCTAACCACTTGTCTATATGCTGCCTCGCTCACTCACTCACTCACTCACTCACTCACTCACTCACTCACTCACTCACTCACTCACTCACTCACTCACTCACTCACTCACTCACTCACACACACACACTTACTCACAAACACACTTACTCACAAACACACGCACAAAACAAACCTTACCAAAGCAAAACCTCTAGAAAACACAACTATTGCCATGCAGTGAACCAGCACTGGGATGCATGTTCACCACTCAGGTACTTGTCTACTTGAGTCTAGAGCAGGACTACCAACCTGCAGAATGATTGCCCAGGTATCATGGAGAAAGGCTGAGGAGCCCAATGTTCCACAACTCCCCTGGACAGTTTGCATTTGCTTCCTCATTGATGTCACAGCTTTCCCCAGTTGATACTAGGCCATCACACATACACACACACAGCACACGCAGCACACACACAAAGCAAAGCCTTATATATGAAACACAACTATTGCTACCAGCACTGATATGCCTGTGCACTACTCAGACACTTAAGAGCCTTGTGCAGACAATGCAGGAGGACTGCCCAGGTATCACAGAGAGAGGTTGTGAAACATGAAGTTCCACAATGACCCCAACACCACTATAAATGATACTAGGACACATTTGCTTGGTACCCATTGATGTTACAGCTTGGTGGACCGTTATCAATATACAGCTGGGTAGACTGGAGCAATGTGATTAAAATTTCTTGCTCAAGCTAAGGAAACAGCAATGGCATACCCAGGCATTAAACCTGGAACCTTTAGATTATCAGGCTGATGTTCTAGCCACTTGGAAATACTACCTCACACAAACAACACACATGCACAATTTATACGATACACTTACCATAGTGACATACCACCAGCAAGTACTCCTGCCACTATCACAAAAAAGACAAGTATCCCAATTAAAATACCAGCTATTGCTCCCGCAGAAAGTTCATCATCATCTTTAGAGTTCCCCCCTGTCCCAACAGGTGGGGTGGTCATACTTGTGGTTGAGGTGGGTATATTCATACTCGTCGTTGAGGTGGGCATATTCATACTCGTCGTTGAGGTGGGCATATTCATACTCGTCGTTGAGGTGGGCATATTCATACTCGTCGTTGAGGTGGGCATACTCGTACTCGTGGTTGAGGTGGGCATATTCATTCTCGTCGTTGAGGTGGGCGTACTCGTACTTGTGGTTGAGGTGGGCATACTTGTACTCGTGGTTGAGGTGGGCATATTCATATCCATTGTTGAAATGAACATATTTATCATGGTCTGTTCAGAAGTTGTCAATGTTGCTGTTACAGCTGCAATGAATGAGTGAATAATTATTGCTACATGTACATAAAAGAAAACATAGCTAGTAACCACAATAACAATATTATGATGTGTAAACAAAACTCCTACACCACATAATCTGCAACTAGAATACCAACTAGTAACATTTCACTAGCGAAAATTTCATGAGCAGAACACATCAATTGCAATGATCATGAAAATTTTCCTTCTTAAAAATAACCCGTAATAATTATGGTAGTACATGGTATTATTACTAAGCAAGGCTTAGTTTATAATACATATAGCTACATAATATTATATGTATATATACGCTGGATTTCTCCCTCACCATTATTTACTGTTCCTCCCACCTGTCTTTTAGCAACAGTTGCACCTATGAATGTATGTACATAAACCTATTATGTAAGAAATTTATAACACTACATTCATTGTGACCCACTATGACTATAGCTATATAGACCTAGAGACTTTGGGGTCCACAGACTGAATATAAAGGTGATATAAAGGTGGGCGGCTTACAGTGTAGATAAAATACACTGACTGGGGAGCTCAGGACAAATTACTCCAATCACCCCCTCCCCTATGGGTGGCCCTGAGTGTGAGCATAGAACCAACAGTGACAAGATAAACAGTTTCTTGCAGAAAACTACCTTTGTATAAGTATTATATACATACCTTCCAAAATGGGACCAGTATACAATCCAATCCAAAATGTTGAATTATCTTTGACAACTGTGTACCTGCAATATATAGCAACTATTGAACATGAGTGTGCACATATTTATAGTTAAGTATATCATTATTACACATACATGAAATAGGTGACCATCTCTGTATAAGAAATTCATAAAGTCCTCCTGAATTTCCAAGTGGTAACAACTCACTATGAGTTCTTACAAGTATATGACCATCAATCTCAATCATAATGATTTGTGATGGCCATAACAACACCAAATGCAACTCTAATAACTACGTTACTCAGAAATCAAGTTATGAGTTGTCATATGTATGCAATTGGAAAGGCTGTAAAACTGGTTTTGTAGAGATGATCACATTATGAAGCTCATTGTGTAATAAACAATGCATTTGACATAGGACAAAGCAAGCGGTACCGCATAAAGATATGATATATACCCTTAAAAACCAATGCACTGTATGAACCTGTATCACATTAGATATTGTGTCACATATAGTCTTTCACTATATAGCTACTTCAACTCATAAAAATGATGATAGATTCAGTCAATAATGCTGTTTATTACCTAAATCTGACCGCACCAGTTCCAGGAGGTGGTGGTTCCCACATTAAACTAACTGACTTCTTCTCTTTGTCATTGTAATGAGTAGCTGCTGACTATATGGAGGTAGTTTATCATATTATCAAAGTGACTGCTTACGTGATCTTCACAATGTAGCTGATAATCAATGGGACTAGAGATAAATGTTCCTACAGGTTGATCATCAGCTAGTGATCTTCCTTGTATTCTAAATCCACTAAATTCAGCCATGTTGCTTGCATTTGAATACAGTTTGACTGCAAATATCACTAAGCAATGTAAACATGTATAGTTATTGTACTTACTAGTATAAACACTGCTGGGAATGTAAATTGCTGTACTATCATCAGTAAATGTAGAAATATCCACAACAAATGGACAGTCAATGCTTAGAGAATTATGAGACTGTTTTTGTAGTACAACATCAGGTACTTGTCCACATTCTAGAACACCAGGTGGGAGCTCAAGGCCGTGTACCACATATCCCAAGAAGCAAAAAAGCAATACTAACATCTTGAGACTGACCTGTATGTGTAATGCAAAAAGGGATCTTCCACACGCATCCAATTTACCAATAAGATTTGAAAAAGCTATTGACTTGAATTTTTTCAGTGGTGCGTATCAACATAACTTAATGGATGGAGAAAATTTCAGGTTTATATGTTAGCTGAACACTAAGTAAGTTATGGACTTCAAGTTTATAGTGTGTGGAAGACCCCTTTCGCAAATCCAGTCACATATACGACAACATAGCATGTGAACACTATAGAAATAACAATAGTATACATGCAAGCAGTGTCAATTAGTGTCTAATACATCTATGCGATACCATAAAGTACACGTAGTGAAGACCATGCAGTACACAGCAAAGCATCGGTCGCAGAAAGGTAAAGAGATTCATGGAACTCAACTGAGGAAGGCACAGTAAACTTACTTGGCCTTCCATTTACACGTGGCTCATCACCACATCATTGTTATTTTTGTATGACTTGATGCATCACCGAACTTCGATTAATTTTGATGATCACTTCAAATTTAATTGTAACAACACAAGATCTCATTCTAGGACACTTATGACTAAATCATCAGTGAAGAATGCATATTGTTACTCGTACATATAGCTTTCTTGTGGAATAAATTACCAGCTTCTGTGTTGTAATGTAAATTCAAATAAGGTTTCTTGTTCTGCTGTAGTTAATCATTTTGCATGCATATAACTTCTTGTTTGTTTTTGTTTTTTGCGTTATGTTAATATTTTTGTAGTTTGTGTTGTGTATCGTTATTATTTGTTTGGGGGTATTCTTATAGGCTCTTTAGCCTTTTACTCTCCCCTGTGAATTTTCACAAATAATTATTAATAAAAATCAAATCAATCAATCAGTGATTGTGGGTGTTATATTCAGAGAATAATAATATGGGGGCCACACTAATCATGTTTACATAGCTACAATGTAGCGCGGGCTGTGCAGCTAAAGTCTGCTCTCCCAGCAGCTACCAAACCTCTACATATGTAAAGACGTAAGGTAAAGTATGCTACCCAATAGACCAACAGGTTCGGTGTCTTCCGCTGCCACGCCCATAAATTTTAAACATAACAAAATTAATAACGCTTACCATCATAATCACGATGTGACGAAGACAAACTTGAATATTACTAAGTGGTGCACTGATCAGGCTTCTGTATTTCAGCTGACAGTCCACGTAGCCATGTCCTCTCAGGATGTTTACATCGCGCACTAATTCGATGGTTTTCCTGTTTGTATTTGTTGCTATGGAGATTGTTTAGATGAATCTTTAAAAATTGCGTGACGCATGCGTGCATGTATGCGTACACAAGAACTAAAATGTTTTGTTCTCTTCTCTTAATGCTGCTGTTATCAGGTCTGCTGCTTTGCGAACATCTGGTGCGGCTGGACCCTCTGGGATCGACGCTCGTGGTTGGCGTCGACTTTGTACCTCATTTCATTCTGCTTCAGGTGAATTGTGTTGCAATGTCCTCATTTGCTCGTCGTTTATGTACTGTTTTCCTCTCCCCAGATTTGCTTTCGCCTTTTTTGGTGTGTCGCCTCATTGCTTTGGATAAAAATCCTGGGGTGCGGCCTATTGGTGTGTGCGAGGTTATGAGACGTATTGTTGCTAAGGCTGTGCTGGTCATCCTGCGGGATGACATTCAGGAGG